>NW_022196330.1:0-290000 GCF_008641045.1 Pistacia vera
CATTCAATTTTAATACAATAAAATTGTAATATAAGAAAAATTAGATTTATTCATTTATAAAAAAATAAAATAAGAAATTACAACAATTATTGTCTCGTTAAAAACCTTACCAAGAAAAACCCAATGGGACAAAAACTTGGTAAAGAAAAAATAGTACAATAATTGACAATTAATTTACAAGTTACAATTTACAAAACAACTAATTTGGGGGTTGATTAGGACCTCCCTCATCCGTATCATCTATATTACAAAATTGAAATGATTATATTAAAGTATCGTCGACAACCTCGTATTAATCCTGATGGCGCGATCGTTCCCAATCTCGAAGACATGTGAGGACTTCAATCATTTTTTGTGAAAGTTTAGTCCTCATTTCATTTAAAATTCTTCAATTTGCACTAAATGTTTGTTTGGATGAGACGGTTGAGACAGGAACAGCGAAAACATCCAAGACAAGTCTTGATAATACCGGAAAAATACGTTTTCTGGTTTTCCAATATTCTAAGACATCAAAGTTGACTCTTTGTTGTGGATCTGCTGCTAACACTTCGGGGGTTCCTAAATATTGGTGAAGCTCATTGCTGTGTAACTGCATGGAGGACAGTACATTCGTTGTTGGTGCTTCTGAAGAGGAGGTTGTGTTTCGGGTTCGAGTCGTCTTCGGCCTATTAAGTGCACTCTAGGAGTCGAAGTCTTCATTTGTTTCTTCTGATGCAACTTCCCCGAGTATTTCGCCTCTTTGCTGATTCCCATACATGTTTTCATATTGCAAATATACATCTGCAAGACACTCCGTTACCTCTCCTAATTGATTGGCATATGCTTCGTTTTGTAAATTTTCAGTTAATGTGTCTAAACCATTTTCTAAACCTGCTACTTTAATTTTGGGATCAAATGTAGCACCTAAACAATAGAGAAAATGAATGGGTTTCCAATATTTAAAAAAAAAAAATTCCATTTCCTTTATTGGTTTCGCTAAAATTTCATTGTTTCTGTTTTTTCTAAATAAATCTGAAATTTTTATAATTGTATGTATTACCAATTGACTAGTAGGATAATACACACCAGAAAGTTGTAAAGTAAATTGGTAAAAAATTTTAAGAAAATAATGAAATTTTGTAGCTATATGCCAATAATTTTCTACCAAATAATAAGGACCTCTATTATTTGCTACAAAATAACTAGTTAAATTTGTATAAGGTAAACATGAATTAAACATTAAATAAGTACTATTCCATCTAATAGATGTGTCTAATGCAAAATTTATAGGAGACATATTTAATTTTATACAAGCATCTTGAAATTCAGCATTTTTTTTATTACTACAAGTAATCCAAGCTAAATAATCCCTAATTCTATCAATATTATCTCTAATTGTTTTCATACCACTTTTCACAATTAAATTAATAATGTAACATGCACAGCGTTTGTGAAAAAACTTCAAATTGTCATAAAAAAGATAATTAATTTAAAAAAAATCTATAACTGTACTATTAGCACTTGCATTATCTAAAGTTAAANTCCCTAATTCTATCAATATTATCTCTAATTGTTTTCATACCACTTTTCACAATTAAATTAATAATGTAACATGCACAGCGTTTGTGAAAAAACTTCAAATTGTCATAAAAAAGATAATTAATTTAAAAAAAATCTATAACTGTACTATTAGCACTTGCATTATCTAAAGTTAAATTTATCACTTTATTAATAACATCATAATCTTCTAAAATTTCAACAATTTTATTATAAATTTGTTGACTACTATGATCCACATCCATTAATCTAAATCCCAATAAAGATTTGTTTAATTTACATTCGTTATCAAATTAATGACTAGTCACATAAATATAATCTTGTTTAGCTCTACCACTCCAAATATCGACGGTTAGAGTCACACTAACATGACAAGTATGTATTTTATTTTTTAATTCTAATTTCATTTTCCCAAAAAATTTTATTAAATCATTTCTAGTTGTAGTTTTAGAATAACTTTTAAATCCTGGAAAAAATAAAATTTTAATAAATCTTTCAAAATATTTATCTTCAGCCATATTAATAGGTTGATTAGTTGCAGCAATATATAAAGCTAATTGTTTCCTATATACATCAGAATTATAATGCCAAGTAGTACCTATATTAGTTATTTGAATTTGATTGGTTTCTTTATTTCCATGTTGAGTAATATATTTATTAGCATGCCTTTTTAAAGTACTAGTACCATTATCTGAATCAGATTTATAAATATTTATACAATACTTGTATCTTGCTTTCTTTACTTGAACTTCATTTTCTGTCTCGTAAAACTTATCGAAATGCACCCAAACGTCTGATATGTGCCAATCATCGGTTTCGACAGTAGTTGATGAACCTGCTTCTATTTGAGATGAAGTTGGACGAGGACAACGGTTACGAGGATAACTTCTAGAACCACCGAGAGTTGTAGCAACATGTGGAGGAATCGGAGGAATATTATGAGGTATATGGGATTCTGAGACTAGGAAAGCGAGACTATTTGAATCTACTGCATTTATGTTAGTAAATTCAGAGGGACTAGGATAGTAGTTTCCTTCATCATCGAAATCAATGGGATGGAAATATCTATCCATTGTAGTTAAAAAATAAAATTGATATAGAAGAAATAAAAAATTAAAGAAGGAGAATTGGAATTTGGAAATATGAATTGAAAATTGCAAAAACTAATAAAAATTAAAATGAGAGCAAATTGACAACAAAGAGAATAATTGAGAGATTTCAATAGTGATTAGAGAAAATGAGAGAATGAGAGAATTTGGGATGTGAGAAAATACGAGAGTTTAGGCCCAATTTATAGAAAAAAAAGGGGAAAAGAAAATGACGAAAAAGACCATTCCAATTGCTATAAAACGGCTATATTTCAAGGATAAAAGGGGTATTTATAAAAAAAAAACAATTATTATTTATTTTTTTAATTTTTTTCGCCCAACCCGCGGCTCAAGCCGGCGAGTTGATTGTTGGCTTGCAATGGCCAACCTGTCGGGTTGAAAACTCCCAACCCGGTGGGTTGGACGGTTTTAAAAAAAAAAATAAAAAATGTAACTCATTGGATCGCTAGGTTGACATAATGAAACCTGGCTTGCCCAATGGGGTATATGCGGGTCGGGTTCAACTTGGCCCATCTTTTAGACTGTTTGGATTGAACTCTCTTTAATACGAGCTGGGTTAGGGTTGACCTGCTAATCCAGGCTATTTGTTCCACCTTTATAATTATACCAATAGGGATAAGTGAATTGGGTCAAATAAAATGGGCTCATACCGAAAGCGAGTATGCCATGGTGAATTAAGAAAAATAGTAGTTGGTAGCAAGTAATTTTCAATAATATAATGCTTAGTAATTAAGTAATATATTTATAATTGTTCTAGATTAAATTTTATATTTCATTAAGAGTATTGCCAAATTTATATTCTTTGGTTTAAAAGAAAAAAGAAGAATATTTTCCTTAAACCGCAAAATAGTATTTAAAATACTTTTCTTCTTTAAAATTTTGACCTACATTCCTTGTGCAAAAAATGGTTTAATTTAAAAGCATTTAAAGCAAGACAGCTGGTGCCACTCTTGGCAAAGACACAAACATGTTCTTATTTAAAAGGAAATAACCTCATGTGTGACATTGTCATANAAAAAAAAAAAAAAAAGACACCATGTTAATTTAGTGTACTGTTGTACAAGAAGATATTTTGATCCTCTAATATATGCACTTTGTTTCTGTATGTATATATATTTGTCCTGTGTTTCATATTTTGATTTGATATGGAAAGAACATGAAACAAGCAAATTATGAGAAATCAAGGAGCGTGCAGTTGCCTTTTATCTTGAGGACTGGAGATCAAGATTCAGGGATTAGTCTTTGTTTAAGCAGCTTGTAAATGGGCTGATTGTTAAGATCATTTTTACTCTTAGTAACAGCGGGGTTGGAACATGTGCAGAAGGAATGCACCAATAAATCCTAGAAAAAAAACTTATAGAATTTGCACCAAATCCATAAGGGGCGTTGGGTTAGGGGTAATATGAGATTATTAGAGTTATGTCATCTTATGTTATTTAAGTATCACGTTTGGTTGTCAAGTAATATAAAATTTCAGTAATCTTCAAATACCAATAGTAGTTACTGTTGGTAATATTAGAGGTATTCTGATTATTTTTATTTTCTTAGGTATTGTAAGATTATCAAGGTAATCTTGTTACAATTACATTCCTTATTAATAAAATTTTAGAACAATAATGTTTTTATTTTTAAATATATTTACATTAATGTTGCTTTTATTATTTCACCCCAATTAATTAATTTTTTGGATAAAATTGTCTTTGAATTCAAAACAAATTGTAGCCCACCCAAGTCACAACCCCTACCCACATGTCGTCGGCAACTGTCGTTGCAATTGGAATGGTGCACGGAAGCCTGAAAATTGTCGCCATGTGTCGATATGGTCATTTCCGGTTAGATATCTGGTCGCTGACTGCCAGATCGACGGATCTGACCGTTGATGACCAGATCCATCATCATTCTGGTTGTCAAAGGTCAGGTCCGTCATCGATCTGGTCGTCAAAGGCTAGGTTCGTCATCGATCTGGCCGTTAAAGGCTCAAAGGCTAAATCTGTCATCGATCTGGCTATCAAAGGCCAAATCTCTGGCCGGAAATGGCCATACAGTGCACGGAGGCTATTTCCTGCCTTCCGTGCGTCGTTAGGTTGTCGGCGGCCTTGATGGTTGTTGACAGTGGTTGGGTTGTGGGGGTGCTTTGTTGATTTTTCAAACTTTTATTATGGGGTTGTTTTTGCTACGTTTTTAAATGCGGGGGGAGGGGGGGGGGAGGGGGTTGTGTGGTTATATAATCCAAATAATAATCAGGGAGCGTTTGGTTGGGGGTTAAGTGGGATTACTGGGGTTATGTCATCTTATATTACTTGATTACCATGTTTGGATGTCAAGTAATATAAGATACCGGTAATCTTTAAATACCAATAGTGGTTACTATTGGTAATATAAGAGGTAATCTGATTACCTCCATTTTCTTAGGTATTCTGAGATTACCAGGATTATCTTTTTTTGTTACAATTTTATCCCTTATTAATAAAAATTTTAGACAATAATACCCCTACTTTAAAACAAATTTACATAAATATTTTATTTCAATTTTGCCCTTGTTAATTAAAATTTTGGACAATAATACCCTTATATTTAAAATAATTTACAGACCACTACTCACCCAGCCACCACCGCCACTGCCACCCAGCCACCACCACGGCAGCAGCCAACCACCACGGACCACCGTCGGAAAATCGTCAGAGTCCTTGAAAAGGAACGAAATTCCGTGGGAGGTTCCGGAGGCTTCGATATGGCCAGAAATGGCCAGATCTATTCTGGCCATTTCCAGTCAGATCGATGGAACTGGCCGTTAACGGCCAGATCCTTGGCCATTAACGGCCAGGCCTGGGCTAGATCTGGCCGTTAACGACCATGTCCGTGGCTGTTAACGGCCAGATCTAGCCCAGACCTGGCCGTTAATGGCCAGATCCATCGATCTGGCCTGATATGGCCGTTTTCGGCCATCGAAATGGCCGAAAACGGCCATATCGAAGCCTCTTCGTCATGGTGAGGTACTCACGGGTGCTTTCGGAGATTTCCGGTGGTGGTTTGCGGTGGCGGCAGGAGGTGGGGGTGATTTCGTCATAAATTAAAGTTTTATATAAGCGGGGGTGTTTTAGCTAAATCTGAAATATTGGAGGTTAAATAAATTATTCAAAAATTAATAATAAAAATAATCTTATATTAATATTTAAAAGGGGGACAATTTAGTAATTTAAATAATATAGGCTGCGTTTGTTTCAGTTTTGGGAATACTACTTTTAGTGTTCCCAAAAAAGTTAAACAGTAAAATACCCAAAAACTCAGATTTTTTGGAATACTACTCACAATATTATTCAAATTTTTTTAAACCCCTTAAATTTGATAATTTAATTAAATACCCCTAAATATTTTTTTTAAAATTACAAAAACACCCCAATAATCCACATTTGCCAGATTCCGGCCACCACCACCGGAAAATTGCTGGAATCTGGTAGGATGGCGCACTACCGGCTGAATCTGGCCGGTAGTGCGCCGATCTAGCCTTTTCCGGCCAGATCCACCGTGGATCTGGCCGGAAAAGGCCAGATCTTTGGCCGTAACACTCGGTCACGACGGCCAACAAACGGTCGTCGTTTACGGCCAGATCTGACTGTAGATCTGGCCTTTTCCGGCCAGATCCACCGTGGATCTGGCCGGAAAAGGCCATAGCGACGCATGACCGGCAAGATCCAACCGGTCATGCGCCCATACGGCGACTCCGGCCACCTCCGGTGGTGGTCGCCGGCTTGGGGTGTTTGAGGGTGGGTTAGGGGTATTTTTGTTAACTTTTAATGTTTTATTATAGGGGGTATTTTGTAAAAAAACAAACATAAAGGGTATTTTATTGATTTATAAATTCTACATCGTAATACCCGCCCAATTCAACTTTTTTCAAAAAACTTTTCCCAAAACCCCCAAATTTTGAACCAAACGGAGCCATACCCACCAATTTATTCCCCATAACCAAACATATTCATATAACATACCCATCAACTAACCAAACACATTTTTTTAAAGATTCCCAGTAATCTTCTAAGGTAATCTATCATCCCAGTAATCTAACATTCCTAGTAATCTAACATTCCTGAACCACACGCCCCCTCAATATTACAAAATAATATAATAATAATATTTAATTAGAGGATAATTCAGTAATTTATATAATATACCCACCAATTTATTTCTCCCAACCAAATATATTAATATAACATACTTACCAATTAATCAAACACATTTTCTTAAAGATTTCCAATAATCTTCAGGGGGCGTTTGGTTGAGGGTTATCTAAGATTACTAGAGTTATGTCATCTTATATTATTTGATTACTATGTTTGGTTGTCAAGTAATATAAGATACTGGTAATCTTCAAATACCAATAGTGGTTACTATTGGTAATATTGGAGGTAATCTGATTATCTCCATTTTCTTAGGTATTCTAAGATTACCAAGGTTATCTTTTTTTATTACAACTATATCCCTTATTAATAAAATGACAATAATACCCTTATTTTTGAATTTATTTACATGAAAATGGCTTTTACTATCTCACCCCAATTAATTAACATTTTGGACAAAATTACTCTTAAATTCAAAACAAATTACAGTCCACTTAGGCCACCACCCCCACCCACATGTCTTCGCTTGTCGCCGGCAACCACCGTTGCGGCCTGTCATCGTCGACACTAGAACGGCGCATGGAAGGCCGAAAATGACCGTCGTGTGCCGATATGGCCGTCAACGGCTAGATCAGTTGATCTAGCCGTCAACGGTCAGATCGATGGTCATTGATAGCCAGATTAGATCTGGCCGTCGACGACCATATCTATCACGTCTGGCCATTTCTTGCCTTCTATGCGTCGTTAGGCCGACGGCCTGTGGTGGTTTTCGGCAGTCAGCAGTGACTGGGTTGGTGGGGGTGCTTTGTTGATTTTTCAAACTTTTATTATGATGTTGTTTTTGCTAAGTTTTTAAATGTAGGGGTGTTACAATAATTAATATTAAAAAATAATATAATAATATTTAATTAGTGGACAATTCAGTAATTTAAATAACATATCCATCAATTTATTTCTCCCAACCAAACATATTAATATAACATACCCATCAATTAACCGAACATTCTTCTAAAGATTCTCAATAATCTTCAAAGTAATCTATCTTCCTAATAACCCAATATTCGCTGAACCAAACACCCCTTTACGACATTTGCCATGACTCTATTTGTCTCCAACATCAAAACTTCAATTTGCAACCGCGCTCTTTCACTCCCCAAATTGAAATAATGTCTTAATTTCTATCTACTTCTTCCCTATCTTTGCTAATCTATCTCTCCATTCTTTCTCTCCTCCATCACATTCACAGTTAGTGTGCTGGAGGTGATTCACCGGTTTCTGACAAGTGACAAGGAGAGTGCCGGTGGTGACGGCAAGCGCCAAGGAAAGGTGATTCACTGGTGAGGGCCGTGAATTGACTGACAATGCATAATTCTTTAGGTTTTCAAGAGATAAGTTAACATTTATATTTTAATAATAAAAGTTTATTTTATATATATATATATATCTTAAATAAGAAAATTACTATAATTATTAATTAATTATATTTTTCAATTAAATATACTTATAATTTTTTTGAGTACGGTTTTTTTTCTTTTTAATCTATGCATTTACTTTATTTCTCCTTGTACCCGATATTGGGGACATCATTTGTTCCTAATCCATATCCCTAATCTTGAAAAATCTCAAAAAATTATCAGTTCGATAATATAGGAATTTTTTGGGTAATAAACTCCGTTGGGTTTTATAGTGTAATAATAAGTGATAAATTATTTATTTTTGCAAATAAAATATCTGAATCTTTTTTCATTAAGTAAAAAAAAAAAAATTCCGTACTCAATTTTTTAGAAAAAAAAAAGTTAATATTAGGTTGAAAATCAAATACAAAAGGAAACAAATTAAATCATATTAAATAAATAAATAAAAACAGACTTCCCTCCAAAGTCCAAACTCTACTCTCAAATAAATAGTCATTCCCTCCAAAACACTCGCATTCAAATTTTACCCACATTTGAAAATGAGAATCGCCGAGATTTCGTCACCGGAGATCCGGCAACAATCCAGCCACAACCTCCACCACTGCCTCATCTCTCAACTCGACTCTTTAATTAAACAAACCGAAAATCACCACTCTCCTAACAACCTTTCCACTCTCTCCTCCGATCTCAAACAAACCCTAACTCAACTTACTCAACTTGCTCCCTTTCCCAACAACTCACTCAAGCTTCAACTCTGGAAACTCGCCTACCGGCTCTGGAACTCTTGCGTCGATCTCTCAAATGCCGCCTCCATTTCCCGCTCTTCCTCCGCCGACGAACACATCGCCATTCTTCGCCACGTTGCCGCCGATCTCCTCTCCCTCGCTGCTGACGTCTCCGGCGTTCCTTCTCCCGCCATCAAGTCCGCCTCCTTCTACTACAAAACCGGTCTCATCTGGCACAATCTCAGAAAGTTCGATCTCGCTTCGATTTGTTTTGAAAAAGCCACGGAGATTGTATCCAAGCTCGATATTAAGAAGATTTCCGACTGGGGAGAGAAGAAAATGATATTAGATATAAATATCGCGAGATCTCGGACTGCCTGGGAAGTTCTTGACCGAAAAATCGCGATAAATTTACTCAACCGAGCCAAATGTCTTCTCTTCGGCTCGTTTGACCATTACAAAGCGCTTGCGAATCAGTTCTTGATGTTTGGCAAGAGCATTTTATCAAAACACGACACCGCTTCATTAAACGATGCGCTGAAGCTGATGAACGAAGCGTTGGATCTCTGCGAGAAGGGATTGGATGAAGTGAGAACGCGTGAAGAGATGTCGGAGCTCAAGGATTTAAAATTCAAAACGCTGCGTTTCATATCGGCGGTTCATTTGCAAAAGGGAGAATACGAGAGCGTGATCAAGTGCGTGAGGGTTTTAAGAGAGGGTAGTTTCGGAAACGGTGGTGAGGTTGGGGACCACCACGCGAGTTTGCCGGTTTTGGCAATGAAGGCGTGGCTGGGTTTGGGGAGATACAGTGAAGCGGAGAAGGAGCTGAGGGACATGGTGGTAATTAAGGGGGTTCCGGAGACTATTTGGGTGTCGGCGGTGGAGGCTTACTTTCAGGCGGCGGGAACGGCGGGTGCTGAGACTGCAAAAGGTGTGTTTCTGGGACTGTTGGGACGGTGCCACGTCAGTGCCAAATCTGCGGTCAGAGTGGCCCACAGGGTTGTTGGAGATGATGGGGATGGCGTTAGTGCAGGGGCAGCCAAAGTGAGGGCCAAGGTGGTGGCAGAGTTGGTATCTGATGAGAGAGTACTGGCGCTTTTTGCCGGTGATGCCGCGGCCAAGGATAGAACCACCATGCATGCCGTTTTGTGGAATTGGTAATTTAATGTTTTTTTGTAAGGGATTACACACAATGGATGAAATTGCCGCTAACGATATTAATTCTTAATAATTCTAGTTCTGCTTTATTTGATAATCTTATTTTAATTATAGGATAACAAGAAAAGTTATCTAACCCTTCAAAATCAACCATTAGATAATCTGGGATATAAATCTCAACTCTGTAACTTCGTATGTTTAACTACATTTAATATTAAGTCAGGAAAATGGTCTATGCGTTTATTTGTATGGGTTAGAACTGACTCGAAAATATTACAATTTTTTTGTATGGGTTTTCTACGCGTTTTTGTACTTTAATCTTAATGTGCAGTAAACCTATCGTTGTCCTCGAGTCTGCGGTGTTATTCATTTTTCTTTATTTGTCTTTTGTAGTGCTTCGAATCATTTTCGAGTGAAAGACTATGAGATGAGTGCAGAGATGTTTGAGAAATCGATGCTATATCTTCCATTTGACTTAGAAAATAGAAACCTCCGAGCCAAGAGCTTCAGAGTTTTGTGTCTCTGTTACCTTGGACTTTCTCAGCTTGATCGAGCTCAAGAATACATCATTGAGGCAGAAAAGGTATTTTGTTTAATTGTTATCTAGAGACTAGAGTTTGTTGGTCTATAAGATAATCTATATCTTTAATTACCTATGAACCAAGTCATATTCAACTGTGTTTACTCTTTTTCCTTGTGCAGCTTGAACCCAACATAGGCTCTGCTTTCCTTAAGGTGCTTTCTCTCTATCAAAAACACTTGCACGCACACTTTGCAAATTGCAATCTGAAACAATTTCACTGATAATTTGGTGCTAAACTCAGATTACATAAACACAATATCAAAGTCTCTGTGAGTTCATTTTCTAATGGTTAAATACCAACACGATGTTTCTTCTGTTTTGAGCAGTTCAAAGTCCTTCTGCAAAAAAAGGACCATAAGAATGCTATTAATCAAATCCTGGCAATGACAATCTGCCTCGACTTCACTCCAGACTTCCTTTCCCTTTCAGCCCATGAAGCTGTTGCTTGCTGTGCTCTTCCAGTTGCTGTTGCCGCTCTATCCAATCTCCTAAACTTCTACACGTCAGGACCATCCATGCCATCCATGCCAACAACAGAAGTTGTAGTTTTACGTACCTTAGTTACAATCCTGACTCAAGAACCAGGCAATGAGTCAGAAATCCTCAAATACGTGAAACGAGCTCATACGCGGGCATCTGAACTTGGGCCTGACTATTTTTTTGGCAAAGAGGAGGCTGGAAGACGAGAACAGAATTGGTTTGCAGTGATGTCTTGGAATTTTGGGACAAAATGTGGGAAGGAGAAGAATTATGAATTGTGTGTTGACTTTTTGAGATTCGCTTCAGAATTTTTTGGTGGTTTGGTTGATGGGAAAGTGGAAGAAAATAGTGTCATGGTTTGCAAATCATTAATTCTTACTGTATCTGCCATGATAGCCTTAGAGAATCAAAAGCAGACTGCATTGGAGGACACTGAAGTGAAACAAGCTGTTGAACTGCTAGAAAGATCGGAGAAGGTACTGTATGGTTGTAAATAAACCAAGCCTTGCTACTTCTGTTCGAAATTGTGGAAGCCTATGCCTCATGCTTTACAATTTCTTCTGTTGAAACTCTCTTCACTCCCATATATGCTTTTGGTTTTTCGTTGCAGATACTGACTTCATTGTCACCGGGGTCTATGGAGTCCGAACTCTACTTCATGTATACATTCACCGCCTATGATATACAAGGGAGGCTCAACAATCCAGAATCTCAACAACTCCTTGTAAAGAAATTTGCCAGCTCAAAGGCTTGCACTCCCAAAAACCTCCTCCAGATTGGCCTCGCTGCCTCACAGGGTCCAAGGTCCAATCCTCAAGTAGCCACCTTCGCTCTTAATGAGAGCCTCTCAGCTCTGCTTTCTTGCCCCTCACCTGACTACCAAAACGTGGCCCTAACCGTCCGCAAGCTAATCGCAGTAGCCAGCATTCACAGAGGCGAAACAGATGATGATGCAGTGCACAGTATGTACAAACAAGCGCATCGAATAATGGTGGGGCTTAAGGAAGGTGAGTATCCCTCAGAAGAAGGAAAATGGCTTGCAATGACTGCATGGAACCGCGCAGCAATGCCGGTGAGGCTGGGGCAGATTGAGCTTGCAAGAAAGTGGATGAATGCTGGAGTGGAAATTGCTGGGAAAGTTGTTGGAATGGAGACTTACAGGGCATGCATGGAGGATTTCATTTCTAGTTTCGAAAATAAATGTCATGAGCACAAAAACCATGCTAGTGAAAGCAGGCCTCAGATGGTGTTATGATCCATTATGTGTATGTCTTACAGAAATCATCAGTGGTACATCTATTTTGTAAATTGTAAAGAAACTTATATGCACTATTAAATACATACTCAAAAGAGACTGTAAGGTTAAGAATTATATATCCATGAAAAGCTCAAGTGTTAAGACGTTACATATTTTTGGGGCAATTTTTTTTTTTTTTTTCTATTATTTATAAAATTTAGGTCAAATGTTGGCTTTGAGTAATTAGTTAGAGGCAAGGTTTTAAAACCCAGCCTAGGGTGAAACCTGACAAAGCGGCCGAGTTTCAGATTGATCGGTTGAATTGGTTTGAATGACAGGTTAAACAAGTGATGTCAGCATGTAAAAAAGTTTAAAATCCAACAAAAACACCCTTAAAAATTACATAAGTCTTTATAGGTTTGAAATCTTGCAAAAACACCCTAAATTATATCGCCGGCTTCGACAACTCAGCTAAATAGGGCTTGTTTCCAATGTTGACAACATACCCTATCATCACGAAAACTCTCCTCTCAACCTCCTGACCAAACTATATCTAACCCACAACATTCGCCTCACCAATCGTTGGTAATAGCTTCTTGTTGTTGTCAATTTATTTTTGCAATTTTTGGTTGTTTGACTCACTAGAAAATCACCTTCATCGCCACCCTTCCTCTTCAAACCCCCCAACATCCAAGCCACCAATTGTTCTTCGATCGTTGTCCTAATTTCTAGGGTTTGCCATGAACAGTAAAATTGGTAACCCGGCCTGGTGAATGCCTCGGGTCCTAGTTAAACCGACCGAGTTGGACAGGGTTTTAAAACACTAGTTAGAGGTGGACAAATGTAGCATGGATCGGTTATTTGGTTGAATTATTCAGTATAAGAAAACTTTCTAAAAAAAACAATATCTTACTATGCCATGTAAATTTAAAAATTGAACTGTAAAACTTGGTTAGTTGTGGTTTTATTTTATCGATTTTAGTTGAGGGGTTTTTTTTTTTTTAATTATTTTCAAGGGCATTTTATAGATTTTAGGGGTTTTTTTGGTCATTTCAGGTAATTTAGAAAAATTAAAAAATTAATGGTCGGATACCATATGGTTTGGTTCAAATAAACCAAGAACAAAAAATCGTTCTGTACAATATGTGGTTTTTTTTTTGGGCCCCTACAAGTAGTAATTTCTCTGATTCTCGGGCTTGTCCGGGCGGACCTCAAAGGCCTTATCCCTCATTATTAGCCCAACCATTTCTACTCTTATCGTCTCCCTCTTCCTCTTCCTCTCACTCCTCCATGCTAATTATGGAGTCTCTTTCTTTGCTCCTCTCATCCTCTCCACCTCTTCAAAACCACCCTAGAACCCTTAAATCTACCTCCTCCAAATCCACTTCTATTCTCCCCAACTCTCTCTCTCTTTCTTCTTCTTCAACCCATTCTTCCACCACCCAAATAAACGATCTTTCTCTTCTCAAAACTTTAACCAAAACCCATCTCTCTTTCACCATAGTTGACCTCTTTACTTCTCTCCCTTGCCTTGCAGCTGAAACTGTTGTCTCTTCAACCGAACCGGCTTCAGACAAAATAAACTTGGAGTCAATCTTAATCTCCATTGATGACTTCTTCAACAGATACCCTTTCTTTGTTGCTACCTGTACATTCATTTGGCTTTTTGTTATACCCTTAACCCAACAGTACTTAAGCAAATATAAGTTGGTCTCTGCCATTGATGCTTTTAGGAAACTCCGTGATGACCCTAATGCTCAGCTTCTCGATATCAGGAACACCAAGACTTTGGTGTCTCTGGGGTCTCCCAATTTGAAATCTTTAAGCAAGAGTGTGGTTCAGGTTCAATTTACTGAAGGAGATGAAGATGGGTTTGTTAAGAATGTGTTGGATAATTTTGCTGACCCTGCAAATACTGTTCTCTGTATTATGGACAAGTAAGTTTATTTATTTATTTATTTTTTTTAATAGCAGAAACTTAAGTTTTTGGTCTTACTATAAAGAGAAATATGCAAATTGGAGATTGAATTAATGGTTGATGATTGGAATTTTGTTTCATTAGTAATAATGTTTTTGTGTGTAAGGTAGTTTTGAAGGTAATTCCTTGACTGCGGCGGAGTTGTTGTTCAAGAATGGGTTCAAAGAGGCTTATGCAATCAAGGGTGGGGTTAGAGGCAAACAAGGGTGGTTGGTATGTTACTACTTTCTAATCTTCCATCACTTTCCTGTTAAATGCTTCGGCCTTCCATTATGCGCACTGAGATGCGTTGTGATATGCATTTGATACTATTTTGTTGATGTTCTTGATCCATTATTTTTAAGCCTCCTGAAAGATGTCACTTCGGCCAGATGGTTGTTTAATTCGTTAGCATTTAGTGGTTGCTTGGCGGTAATCAACTTTTGCATTTGGTGTACATTTGTGATTTGTTCATTTTTTTTGTTCTCTATAATTCACAAGAAACCTTAGACAATCTTTCGCCTTAGAGTTGAGAAACACAATTTAAACCATGGAAGACATTGGTAAAATAAATAAACTAAGCATGGTGTTGGACATCAGTTCGACTGAAGAAAGCCTTATATTCGAACTCTGTTGGCTCAGATTCTCAGAAATAATTACTATATACTAGATCCAAAGTATGTAGTTTAGATTGACAGATTAATACTATTATTTTATGGCCAACTGAGAATTTTATCTTCAGCTGATTAGATACCATATAAAATAGGCTTTACTTTGTTGATGGAGGTAAACGAGTCAACCCTTCTTGCCCACTTCCCAATTTCTCTATCTTCTGCTTTTATATGTGCATAAACTTTTATTCATTATTAAGGCCAATGTATATGTTCAACTACAGTCTGTATTTGTTAATAAGTAGATGTCGAAGTTTTATCTATTAGATGATGAAATCTGAGTGGGACATCTTACAGCCGTGTTAGGATTCCATTTTTATTCTAGCAAAAGAAATATGATTTTAGCACCAAGACTCATATCTTCGATTTGATTTCATTTGGTCTCTCCCGTGGATCTCATTCTAGTAGTTGGCCCTCGACTTATTATGTTTTACGTTTGTTTTCTTGCAGGAAATACAGGATACCTTATTGCCACCTTCTGTACACATCATACCAAGGAAGAAAAAGAAGGCTAAAGTTTCGCAAAAGCTTGGGATAAATGGAGTTAACCAACAATCTGGAGATAAAAAGGAGGACTCCTCATCTGTAAGTGTCCCTATTGTATAAAGCCAAATGGAGAACAATGTGCACTTAAACAACTCTACAAACATAAAAATTGGCTCAAGATCATCCTCTTTCTACCAAATTTATGATCATTCTTTCTCGCTGTCTCTCTTTTGCATCAGCAAATGTGAGATATTATAATATTCTAAATTTCATGTTCAGTGAGGCATGTGGATTTTATGTATGGCCTATAGTCCTGTTAGATTGGTTGTGCATATGACATATCTGTAGTGATATGTGCATTTGGAAATTAAATCAAATTGGTCAATGAATATGAATTGCATTATAAGCATCATGCAGTCGAAATGGAACCACAGGGATTACCCTTATAAAACATGCATAGTGCTACAATCAAAGCACAAAATTTGTACCAACAAATAAGCTTAGTACTAACTTTATTTCTGTGCATTTGTAAAGTACCCAGATCTGAAACCACCATCCTCGCCGACGCCATCAAAGCCATGAAACCAATGCTACAAGGATCTTGCTCAAATTCAATCATCTTTGAGATTCATCTTCTGGTAAGCCATGAAACTCAAGGATCAAAGCGATGAAACTGATGCTTCAAGGATCTTGCCGAAACTCAATCATCTTTGAGATGCATCTTCAGTTAATTATACGAGCTGGTTTCCAATTTTGTCCAAGTACTCGTGGTGTATAAGTGTTGTGCACTTCCAAGTACTTGTGGTGTATAAGTGTTGTGCACTTGTGCTATACTGAGAATATTGATAGTAATTATTCTCAACTTTGTATAAAATGTGAAGGTGCATCCCTGCTTTTGGAATTTGATTCATTTGCAAATTCTGTCAACCAGTTTTATGATATTGATTCCTTGTTTAGTTAATTTTTATGAAGGATTTATGCACCCATTGACAATATATATATATATTATCGAGTTTGATAACTAGTTATAGCAAATTTATTAATTAATTTAAATTAAATTTCATGTAAATTTGTGTACTTAATATTACATGGGGTACATGCATATTTGATCATATTATAAAGTATGAGTAAGCGACTTTTTTAATTCCACTCAAATAATAGCTTAATGGTACTTTTTCACCTAAATTTAATATAATCAACTTAGATTGAATTATATTCAAATTTTATTCCGTTTTTTATTCTAGTATCGTTACGACCCTACACAACTATCATTCTCTTCCTCAACCATCACCAAAATCTCTCAAACTTTACTCTTGTCGACCCCATCGATCGAGTAATTAGGGTTTGTATAATCGCTCCTCTCAAGTCAAATTTCTATCAATCTCAACTACTAAAATCCAACTTTCTAACATTAAAAGACTCATCGACCTCTCCTCTTAAAAAACTTCAATAGTTTGGACCGAATTTGCTCTCTGTCCGTTGAAATATAAATTTGGATTATAAAATAATATTTTAAAAGGTTGCAGATGAGAAAGTGTTATTAAGTCATTAGTTAGGTGGAAAAAAGACGTTAACTCTATAAAGTATCACCTATGAATTTATTAGAAACAATTAACAGTGAAATTGACTAACATAAATAAAAAAAATCTTGTAATTGTTATAAAACTAAAGTTATAAAGAAAAATAATAATAATAATATATAAGACTGAATTTCATTATTTTCTTTTGGATTGGCATAATATCTCGATTCATATTTTCGGCCGAAAGAAATCTCAATTTATAAACTCATAATCATATGCATATAATAATAATAATAATAATAAATATTTACAGATTTTCATAAAACTATCCCTAAGGTTTAGTTAATACTCAAATTTATGGTATTTTTACAAGAAATCATAAAAAAAAAAACATGGGAATTTGGAGTTGCAATAAATTTAAACAATTTAATTTTAAACTGTAAATATATTTAAATGATTAAATTCAATTGGTTCAAGGGTAATTTAGTCATTTAATTTGATGTATTATATAAAAATAACTTAATTTACCGGACGGTAAGACTTAAGCCATCTGGGTAGGTTACTTAGAAATCTTGTATTCGAATCTCACAAAGTATTCAATGGACTTTAAAGATTAGTTGAAATATGTGCAAACTGACCAACACACTGGATTATTAAAAAAAAAACCTAGCCCATTGAACTTATAAGGTGTTCAAAGCTGGCCCAAAAAACCTCCCGCTATATTTTTTAAAATTATTATTTAAATATATAAAGAAAGGTCATCTATATAGGGGGCATTTGGTTGAAGTTAATATCGGGTTACTGGGTAATGTCATCTTTTATTACTTACATTACCATGTTTGGTTGTCAAGTAATATAATATTCTTATAATCTTTCAAAACCAATAGTCATTATTGTTGGTTATATAGTTGGTAATTTGAATACTACAATTTTTCTATTTATTTTAAGATTACTTGATAATCTTAATTTTCTTATAATTTTACCCCTAAATATTAAAAATTTTGGACAATAATGTCCTTGTTTTGAAAACAATTTACAGAAATATTCATATACTATTTTATCCTTATATACAAAATTTTTAGGATATAAATACTCTTGAACTTAAAAATAATTACCCAAGACGGGTGGTCGAATCTAGCCACCACCGCTGGTTGCTGACCATTAGCACCAGAATGGCGCACAACTCGCCGGATCTAACCGACCGTGCACCAATTTGGCTGAAAATAGTCGAATCTATTTTTGTCGTTTCTAGTCAAATTCGTTAATATGATCGTTAACGGCTAGGTCAGGTGTAGTCGACTAGATCCTACTGGTCATATGCTGTTCCAACCACGATCATGAGCAACCGACAATGGTGACTGACGGCCGGTAGTGGCTTGGGTGATTGAGGTCTTTTTGTTAATTGTTAAACTTTTATTACGAGAGTATTTTAGCTAAATTCTTAAATATAAAGAGTTCAAAAATAATCTAAATAATACTATTAAAATAAAAGAATAATTCAATAATCTATATAATATATCATTAATTTAATTATTTTAACTAAATATATAAATATAATATACTCAATAATTTATTTCAATCTAACCCAACATCGTTTAATATATCATAAATTTTTTAAGGCAATTTATCTCCCTGTTACATTCCAATTGATGCAAAATTCCCTAAACCAGACCTACCCTAGTGTAATCAAACTACGTCTCCAAAATTTCTAAAACCAAGCTGTTAGCGAGGGAAAGCCAATTTGCTTCAAGGAGCGAGATCAACGACCCAAGACATTAAACGAGGTGAGATAGTTCTATTATAATAATCTTTCGTCTCAAGATCATTAAAATTTTCAGTGTTTAGATGCGAATTTCTTGTCCTGGGTTTGGTTGTTTTTGAATAACTATTGCGTCCTTCACGAATTTCTAACTGTTTTCACCATTTTAAATAACTGGGTTATTGTAGTCGAAGTTGAAACTCATGGATATATTATCTTGGGATGGAGCCCTTTCGTCAAGTGAATTTTCTATTGCTGCTCACGATTTCATTGAGAAATGGAAAAAATTCAACCCCACTTATCCTCCATGGTCATGGGTTACTTGCAAAAAAAAATCTTGCGTTGCTTCTCATGAGGTTCATTTTAATTAACTATTCTGTCACCTTTTGCTGTGTTTATTTCTGGGTCTAAATCTTTTACATAATTTTTACTCTTTTATAGGTTGAGAAATATTTGTCACTGGAGAACATTTCCCTTCTCAGTTTACGTGAGGTTTGGCCTTTTTGTTAGTTCTTGATGCTATATTGAAATTAGTTCTTTAATGGCAGAATTGATGTTACAAAGACTGTTATTGTTTTAATAGGAAGATCATGGTGATGAAAGTCAAATAGGGGAAGAAGAAATTAGCTGTTCTAAGGAAGAGGAGCCCATTGATTCTGCTACTTTAGTATGTATATATGAACTAATTTAATTGCTTGGGTAGGACTCTTTCTGATTTAGTACTTTTGGTTCTTGTTTCTTTTTGTTTTGTTGATCATCATCTTGTTCTAATTTGAAGGTTGAGAGTTTTGATCGTGAAGTACATTACTACGACTTTCATATAGTGTACAGTGCTTCATATAGGGTTCCAGTGCTCTATTTCCGTGCATTTTTTAGTGGTATGCTATTCTCTATGTGATCAATTATTAACAGAGTAGAATGTGGTAATTTTGCATTATGGTAAACTTATATATATATTTCAACCAAAATAATTGTGAATGTATTTATAATATTAATATGATGAAACGTGAAGTTTTGGTAATGCCTTATGTATATCCATGTCTAATATTACTTTAGTGACAACTGTTCTGCTTAGTCATTCTACAAACAAACAAATATGTATACAATGAATTTTTTTATTTGGAAGGGATGAGTTAGAGGTGAGGGTGGGGAATATTTTTGGTTGTTTCTCATGATGTGTTAGATTAAATGTTAATGTTTTCTGTGAATTACTGAACACTTACTGTGGATCCCTAAAAGATGGTGATATTGATGAGTTGCAATGTGCTTCAATGATGGAGCATTGATGATATACTGTAGAACTCTACTATGAAAGTATAAGTCAATTTTGGAGTTTCTGGAAATGAATGTATTTCTGGATAGGGCAGTCCTCACCTTCACACATGGGAGTAGAATTCATTTTTCTTATTGCCAAATTTTATCAGTTATTTGCCTAAATGATTTTCAAGCGTTATTGGTGTTTAGGTTACCTATACTGGCCTCGTGCATTAGGCCGGGATTATATTGGTGTATAGGTTAATATTGGTCTTATATTCACTGAAGTGAATAGGGACCCTGAGATTGTTCTAGCACTTAATCCTTTACTTGAATTTTGTCATTTCCTTGAGTTGTGGAACTCTGATAATCTCTAGAATCAGGGTGCTTGGAGAAATTGTGATTTTTGATTTCTTGCCTTCTTAGAATCCTTCACATGAATGGCTCAATGTTCAACAATTCTAGGAATTGGAAAATTTTGCCTTTTCTATGCATACACCAAAAATTGTTTGGAGACTACTAATGTGGTGGCTTTTGCTTCATGCAGATGGACAGCCTTTGGTTTTGGATGAAATTGAAAAAGATCTTCCTGCCTGTTCAGCAAAGGTTTTGTTGGAATCAAAATGGACGTTCATAACTCAGGAGGTTATTCTCTCTTATCTATGCATAAGTGACTGGAATGGATATGCTTGTTTACTATGCATATAAAAATGATATATATTCTTTTTCCATTTATATCTTGGCATGTATAACCACATTGACAGGTTGGGTCCTCCTTGTGCTAAACAATAGAACACATTAAACCATCTTAGCTTAACTTTCTAACTTTTTAAATTTTAATTCCATAAAATAATTGTGATTCTGTTTTTGGTTATAATTGAAGCAAAAAGTTCTGTTTAGTTCAATGATTTTTGGTTCCATCACAAGAAATATGCTATAAACATGTTTACTAGTAGCATGAGTTGTTTGCATGCTAATGTTTAACCATGACTATACGTCTGGCACCAACTGTGAGGGAATAATTGAAAAAGATTATGATATTGGTCACCAAAGTACGGATGTGCCTGTATCCAAATACCAAAATAGAAATTGGTTGGTATTTCACATTTCGGGGATCACAAGAACAGATAAAAGAGGAATGCCCTTTTTGTGTTAACTGCATGTAAAGTTAATGAAGCAGCACAATCGAATTATTGTTGAGCATCAGCCGCTCAGCCTATCAAGATATCTAATATTGGCAGGATTTCACTGTTTCTGTCCATGACTTTATTTGGTTGATAGATTTTTTTTTCCAAGTAGAACCTATCACTTTTGAGATCAGATTTCTGGTTTGCAGAAACTTCATACATTTACTGTTGTTATTACATGTATCATGAAAGCTTATTTGGTGGAGGTAATGCTGCTTTTTCTTTTTAGAAGTCAGAAGTGAGACCTAAAATTAGGTTATCACCTTTTTCCTCTCCAAATTTATGTTGCATTTTCATTTTTTTTCTCAAAACTGATTGTTGGACCCATCTTCCACATTTCTTATTACCTCATTTTTGTTCTATGTTGAACTTTGCATGTCCGTTCTCTTCTTTGTTCATCTTTTACAAGCATATGGTAGATTTGGATGGAGTTCTGTTTATTACTTGTAAAGATTTCATGAAATGTTGAATATGATGTTTAGCTCCTGGGAATATTAATGTAAATATTCTGTTGATTGTAGGAGCATCCATACTTGAACAGGCCATGGTACAAATTGCATCCATGTGGAACTAGCGAATGGATGCTGTTGCTTTTCCTCGGCAATGCTGCTCCAGATAAACAGGGAGTAGCGGTTGATAAATATCTGGTCTCTTGGTTCTCAGTTGTTGGGCAGGTAGTTGGTCTTAGGATCCCATTTGAAATGTTGAACGATAGTAATCAGCCGTAGCATTGAGATGCGTGTTGTACAGACAGAGTTTAACTCTTGTTAATGAAATCAGTCTTCAGTAGAGAAAGTTGAAGAAAATATATCTCTGTGTTGTTTTTCATCTGGAAAATGGAAATCTAATAAAACTGAAGGCTTTACAGTGAAAATGCTCAAGAGAATAATTCAGATTAAGTATGCTGGAAATGTCAAAAACATGGAGACAAATGAAACAAACAGAATATTAGCGGCTACTTCTCCCAAGTAATTCTGTGGTATTAACTATTTGTTTTCTTCTGAACTTTGGGAGAAAAAAATCACAATGGCTCACTTATACATAGGAGCAATATACAAATCATATTCATATGCAACAAAAACTTTCTCCTGATTGAATGCAATTGCACTGCATATAGAATCTTGAATTTTGATATATCCCTAATCAAGGGGTTCATAGCCCGGCACCCAAGCTCATTTCTTAAATGGTTTATTCCTCTGCCTGTTTCTTAGTGATCCGTCTAAAGCAAACTAGAAATTCTGTATTACCCTCTGCACCTTTTAGAGGAGACTCAATCCACCCTTTACTTAGAAATCCAAAATTCTCTACCCCCTTTATGATCTTTTCAAGAACCTACAGATGAACCAAATAAATGAATCACCATTTCATGATTTTAGGTCATTTTGCGACCAAGCTCTGGTTCACAAAGACTGGAAAATGAAATTGAAGAAACTAGGGAAAGAGAAGTTAAACAGAGAGGTCCCTTAAACATGTGACTAAAATAGACATAAAATCAGTCAGCAATAATACAGAAAATCAGTCAGCAATAATACAGAAAATTCCATACCTCCTGATGGACTAAAGGATCTCTCACAATCCCACCACCTCCTACCTGCAAACTCAAAACAAATGTTGAACTCAATCACAAAAATGACAATTAAAATTGCTTAACCACAAACAAATAAGAAGAAAAAAAAAAAGGTGTAAAATGGACAATCTACAGGCCTACATAAAGTTAGTTTGATTAAGCATGTTGAGAATAAATAAATCTTTACTCAAAGCCCCATAATACTTTACATTTTCAAGGGGGTCTGGTGTAAGGAGAAAGCATGCTCTTTCAGACCTCATATAGTTTTCAGTAGACTAATGGTGCCCTACTGCAGGGAATTCCAATGCTCTAGGAATTCTGAGAAGTGAGGAAGGAACATTTTTACTTGATCACCCTTTAAAAAATAAAGTTTCAGGAGTATTACGGAAAAAGTTCTGGAAATATTGGTACAGACACAGTCACGGTCACCTTTACAAAGCAGTGATTACGAATCCAACCAAAGCAAGAGCTAAAACATATTAAGATATTGTGAAAAAAAATGAAAAGACAAGGAATGAGGGCTATTACTTGTGATCTGCGAGCTTCAAATTGAGGTTTGACCAAGGTAACCAAAGTTGCCTCTTCTGTCATCAAATTTACCACCGCTGGCATGACCTGCTTAAACAATAAAGATCATTCCATCTATAGGTATACTGGTCATTAAGCATTAGATTTATAACAATTTCTTCACAATGAATTATAAACACAACATTATCTCAATCAGTTCTCTACCCTTCTATCAGTGGCTGATGATTATCAGGAAGTGTGCATCCCAAGTAAGCAATGGGTAATATGAATAAGGAAAATCCAAAAATAGTTGGAAAATGCAAAAACCAATAACAGCGTTGGTAAACTTAGCAATACAGTGGTTTTCCAGCACTGAAAGCTTACCGTGAGAATAGAAATGAATGAAAGGTCCAAAGTCACCAAATTAACTCTTTGTGGGAGTGTAGAGAGGTATCTTAAGTTTGTTCGTTCTATTACACAAACATGTTCATTTCGGCGAATTTTGTCAGCTACCTATTAAAAATCAACAACCGTAATCAGTCAAGACTATAAGTGATATACAAGAGCACAGAAGTAGATGGCAAGAAACATAGGCAGAAAAAAAATCTGATTAAGCCAAGAAAAAAGATCTTTAGTAATACTCAACAAAGAACTCAACAAAGGCAATTCCAAGCAACAATTCAAAAATAAAAGAACTCAACAAAGGCAAGCACAACTAGTTTTACAGTTAAGTGAATACTCTTCATCCATTCCACCCTCCCAAGATCAAATCTTTAGTAAATTGTTTAAAAACAAAATGATTTTTTTTACTACTCCTAACCTTATAACTTCTGGGTTATTCTTTCTTTTTCTCATCCCCGCAATTAGAATTGAGTCATAGCAAAACATCTATAGGTCAACAATAGACATGCCAAAACTTTTCCATTGAGCTTCCCTTAACTTAATATCAGGTCATTGGGAGCCTTGATGTTACAAAAAGTAAGCAAAAAGTAAATGTAACAATAAAGTCATTTTTACCTGTCCATAACCTACATCAACTCCATAAACAAATGATGCACCATACTGAAGTAGACAGTCAGTGAATCCTCCAGTGGACAGTCCTGAATCAAGTGCTACTTTTCCATTGACATCAACATCCAGCTGCTCAATGGCAGCTTCCAACTTATGTCCTGCTCTGGACCAACGAACAAAAGAGTAAAAATCAACGTTACATGACAAACCCATTGCACTCGAATAAAATTTTAATCTATAAAATCAAAAGAAAGGTTGCCTCGGGGAATAATCACCTACATACGTATTTTGGCACTTCAGCATTTATTTGTACAATTGCCTTATCAGAGATTGGTGTTCCAGCTTTGTTCACCACTTTTCCATCTACAAAAACTTTACCTACACCAGCAACATGTAAGAGAACGGACAATGGCTTAATCAAGTAATCAAACAACAAAAGTCAACCGATAATTCTTTACACTTCCTTTCACAACAAAGGAAATGAAAAGGAGTTCACAAAACAAGTCCTTTTTCATACCTGAAGCGGTTTAAAAATAGTGTAACTAAACACTCAGTATCGAACAAGAGTCAATAATGGGTCATATTACGGTACTGGCCAGTAGTGTTACTGGGCTAATTTTGGTTACAAATAACAATGTTTTGATTCCAAGTAACAATGCTTTAGTAACCTCAGTAAGCAAAGTAAATATCCTGATGACTGAAAAATTGTTTGCCGTAACTATTGAAAACATGAGCTTTTTAACGTTACCAGGGCCAGTACCATAGCAAATCTCATCAGTAATACTTGCATTAGATTTAAAGCATGCCCAAATCTTATCCAAGAAAAATACTTAAGAACAAAATCAAGTTTTAAACATATCTTCGTACACTTTCTGTACTCACATGCTGACATCAAATATAAAGCTAAGTAAAATAGTAAAATACATTGGATGCAATTCAAGAACTGGACTTTACCTTGTAAAATCCAAGACTGTATGTAAGTTCGACTATATTGCTGAAACCTTTCAAGACAAACCTCATCAAGCCTCCTTTTCCTAAAAAATATCAATGAAAAGTGTAAGTAAATTTAAAAAAAAGAAAAAAATTAGCAACCCGTATGTGAAATCACAACATTTATGTAACAAGAAGCATACTTTTTGGGTATTTGAATCTTTTGTGACTTAGCAACAGCAAACCTTCTGATGGGGTTTTGTCTTTGGCCTTTCAGCCATCTTCCTGAATGATAATAGCATCAACAAGAAGAACAGCTTTTAGATAACGAATACTTTTATATATGTATAAATAAAAAAGAGAAGAAGAGAGAGGCGGGTACCAAGAAGAGTATGAGAGATGGAGTTGGAGTTGGAGAAGAACAACAAGCTTGAAGTGTTGCAACTGCGAGAGATTGTGGGGAGCTTCAGAGTTTGCAGTGCCATTAATTTGATGAAGTCTTCTTTGAGAGTGCAGTGAAACAGTTTCAGAAGCTGATAAAAGGGGGGTTTTTTTTTTTTTTTGTTAGTCGATGCTCAACGTTTTGATGATAAGCAAAACGACATGTCGTTAAGTGAAGTTTTTATATTTTTTTATTCTCGATTTTTGTTATAATTTGTGATTTCCCCTTGGTTATTTAAAAATAGCTTTTTGGGTGTCATTATATTATTGGTTAATCTTTAGAAAATTCTTATTGGTTGACAAAATCGCATGTTTTCATTCATGGCCAATTTACCACTAAGTTGACCAAGTGATTTAACGATTTTATCTGATTCCATTCCCATAGTCATTGGTAACTTTTTTTTTTTTTAAATGACTAGGGGTGTCTGCGTTAGTTTGGGTATATCTCAAATATTCTCTAGAGTATATTGAACATCCTATAAACTCAATATTTTAAGGTAAGTTACAAATGTGGTAGGTGACTTCAAAGTAGTTCAAACCTAAAAAGTCAATGAAGGGAGCAAACTTTCTTGACCGTTAACCCAACCCCTTGGGATTGTTATTAGTAACTTGATCGATCCCATAGATGTATCGTGAAAATCCTTCGAGTGAATTGTGGAACCCTCCGATCGGGAGACTTCCAAGCCTATTTTATCAAACTCCTTTTTATACAAAACATCCACAAAACTCTATGTATCAACCAAAATTCTAACCACATTACTATTTCCCACCAATAAAATAACCACTGATGCATCGTCATGTGGTTGCCTAATGATTTCTGCATCATTTTCGGAAAATCCCACCTAGTATCTCAATAGTCAAATAATAAAGAGTATTTTCGTCTTTATAGTTAAATAGTAATGGATTTTCCTAACAGAATATAATGGTAGATGGGAAAGTGTCGTTTTGTTTTGAAACTTGACCAAAGAGAAAGTGTCGTTTCGCCAAACCTTTGGTGGGAAATTGTCTTCTACCCAAAAAATTAATTAATCTTATATAAAATTTGGAATTAGTTTTTAAAAACCCAATTAACCCCCTGTTAGGTAAGCTATGGTGTATGGAGTATGGACATGGCTAAGAGGTGTTTAGGAATTGGTTGGCGATGTAAATGAAGGATAATTGTTGTGATGGGTGTGGTGCTTAATAGTGAGATGAGATGGGAGTTGGTTTTTGTTCAAAAAGCTCTCAAAATATATGATGGAATTTCACCTGTCATATACACCCACGCATCTTTTCGTTTCTTTTTGTACAAAAAGATGATTCCTTGAAGTTTCTTGGTGATAATTTCACCTGTCATATACACCCACTCATTACAGTTTCACTTTCCATGGATCGAAAACCGGTTAACAGGTATCTTAAACTAAATTGGATTTCGGTTTTAAAAAAAAATTGAACCGAAACCGGTCCAATTTCAGTTATAAACCAGTTTAAAACCGAACCAAAAATTCGGTTCGGTTAAACCGGTTAATTATGATAGGCTGCATTTGTTCGGGCCAATTCGGTCAAACCCTCCATTTTTGCCCTTTTTTTTTCTAGGTTTTCTTTTAACTTGAATTAAAGTTATATTTATTGTAATTGAATAATTTGAATTCATATAATTTTAATGTACATAAAGTATTAATAATTTAAAATTACATTAGTGAAGACCTAGGGATAAATTTTTAAAAAACGCAAAAAATATAAAATTATTTTTTAAATTGAATTTTGGAAAATGCGCATTAGTGAAGACCTAGGGATAAATTTTTTAAATTTTGAAAAATGTAAAATTATTTTTTCATTCATTAAACCGGTTTAAAAATCCAGTTTAGTTAACCATTTTTGTTATTTCAAAAAACCGAAACCAAACTGAATATTCGGTTTACAAAATATGGTAAACCGAAACCCAAAAAAAATCGAATTTTTCGACCGGTTTTTCGGTTCGATCCGATTTTCGGGTTTTTTTTTACCACCCCTAATTTCAAGTAATTGGGAAAGCCTTTATTTCACAAAATCTTTTAAGACAAATAAGTCCTTTTCAAATCCAAGATATAAGGAATATGATAGGGTTAAAACATCAAATGACTTGATAATTCTAAATCCATCACTGATAATGGGTTTTATTTTTTTAACCCTGCCCCAATCCATTGGGCTTTTTGGCCCAATCAATTAATGTTTGATATTTAATTATTTATAACTTCCCATCAACAATGATAGTGAAGTTGTAATATAAAATTAGAAAAATTATAATTAATAATAATTTTAGTAGTCAAGTTTTATAGAATCTAATGTTGTAGCATCTTCATCTTCAAAATTTCTTGTATTGTAATATGTCCATACCCATTTTATAAATATATAAATTTTTTTATTATTATTAAATTATTCAATAATTTAATAGTTTTATCAATATTTTATGAAGTACGTTTGTCCTCGTATTTGATCCTATTTTGACATCAGAAGTCTTATTTTAATAATTTAACTTATTTTTTTATATTAATAAATAATTTTTTCTCTATTTGTATGATAACAAATAAAATATCTAAGTTGGGCATATAATCACTACTAGCCCTTTCGGCAAAACCACTTTCCAGCAGCTCTTCATGAAAATAGATTCCAAAAAATAATAATAAAATAAATAAATAAATAGTATTTACTTTTAAAATTTTAGAATTTTGTTTCTTTTTTTGGTCTTGTTTTTAGTCAGTTTTATTCTTTACTTTATAAAGGGCAAACCATATCTTAAAAGTAATAATTAGAAAATGAAATTTCATTATAAAAATACATAACTTGAAGTATTGGATGATGCTAAATAATTAATTAATTAATTAAAAAGCTGATAAAAGTCTTTTTCAAAACTATTACATTACATCTTCATCCTGTAAAACCCAAGAAAATTGTCCCCTTTTATTCTTTTAACATAGAAAATCTTTTACCCCTCCTGAGGTTCTTAAGTTTTAATTATCCCATTTAGTTTTAAAAGTAGCACTTACACCCCTATGATTTAGTTTATCGGATTTCATGGGTCAATGGTCAATAGTTGTTGTCAAAACTCTACACCAAAAAATCAACCATTAAAATTAAGCTTTACGTACTTCGAAGAATAAATTTATGATTTATTGAATAGTGTAATTTAAGAATAATACATAAGAAAAACTTGCTTATTATATGGTACAATTTCGATATTATTTTTGGAATTTATTAATTAAGGCAAAATATTTCCAATTATTCAATTTTAAGGACATTTAATGATGAATTGCCATTTACACTTAACGACAATGAGAATATCCCTCAACTATGGTTTTGAAGAATACGATAATATAATTACTTTTAAAAAGAAGAAAACAAATCACACAATGAATTAAAATTTTGAAATTGTCTGGCTTCTTGTTTTTCATATTTATATTAGTTTTATTTAATTTTTTTTGTTGTCCTGATTCTAATTTTGCCTATAATAAACATTCTGACAAGTAAATTTCATTTCATCTCCCTTTTTATAAAAATACATATATTTCTTATGAAATTAATGCTATTTAACCTTCACGTTTTTTTTAAACCCCACTTATAAATAAATCCCATAAAAAGCTTGAAATCTTTAAATATACCGGATTTCATTCCAATTTAAAATTCAAAATAAATTTATACTTAAAAGTATGTATTTAATAATATTTATATGAAATTCTTTCACAACTCATGATGATTAAAAAGAGCAAAACAATTAAAAAAAAATTTATAACTCAAATTTGTGAGTGCAATATCATGTTTAAATAATATTATAATTTTAGAAAAAGTCATTAAAATGAGGTCTCTTAAGAAATTTGGTGGGGCCAAAACATCAAAACAAACATTAGGGTCTATATAAAATTTACCACATCTCATTCTATCCAATCAAGCATCGAGTAATAGTACATTATTTTATTTATAAAAATTATTTTTATTTTTGTTGTTTTTCCTGGTCGTTATAATTATATAAAGATCCGTAACTGTAATATTTCCGACAGAACACAAGTTTTTCTCGCTACACACTCTCCACCATTTTTGCTTTCAAACATAACTGTAAATCTTCCAGTTCTTCTTCTCAGGTTAGTGTTTCTACGGTTGCTTCATTTTCTTTCTGTTTCTGATGCTTTTGACAGATTTTGATTTATTCCACTCGTCCCTTTAATTTATTTTTGGTCAACGGATTGAAACCTCATGTGAATGCAATGAGTTTTTCTTCAAGTTCGAGTTGTTTTTGAGATTTTCTCATGAATTCCTCAAATGGGTCGAAAATGAATCCGAGTTTGAAGCTCTTAACGGCTTTGTACATTTTGCATGTACGTGTGCTTGTTCATGCATGCATTCATGTGTGTTTTGTTGATAAGAAATGAGTGAGGTTTGTGGTATTAGTTCTGTGAAAGTTTTCATTTTGTTTTTGATTTTCTTGGTTTTGAAGTGGTAGTGATTTTTTGTCTTTGTTTTGTTTTATTGGCATCCGTGGAATGTTGAGTTCAGTTTTGTTGAACAATTGTATTGAAATTGACCCCATTTCATGTATGTGTGTTTGGTTTATGAGAAATGAGTGAGTATTGTGATATTAGTGCTGTGAAAGTGTGGAATTTTGATTTTATTTTTTTTCGGTTTGAAGTGGTGATGATTTGTGTAGAGTTTTTTTAAGTTCATTTTTTAACAAGTGGATTGGAGTTGACCTCATTATAATGTAATCAAGGATGGTTAAGTTGAGTTTCATGGAATTCGGAGAATATGAGGGAAGGGGAGGTTTTGATCTCAATACCTTTTTATTGTTTGATTTAGTAGGATTTACGAGTTAATGTTCTGGTTATTGGACTACTCTACAGCAGAAGATTAGATCTTTGGAATTTTTAGATTTTCTTGGTTTTGAAGTGGTGTTGATCTTTTGTTTTCGTTTTATTGGCATATGTTGAATGTTGAGTTCAGTTTTGTTGAACAACTATATTGAAATTGACCCCATTTTATGTATGTGTGTTTGGTTGATGAAAAATGAGTGAGTTTTGTGACATTAGTGCTATGAAATGAAAGTGTGGAATTTTTATTTTTGTTTAAATTTTTTTTGGGTTTGAAGAGGTGATGATTTGTGTACATTTTTTGTTTCGTTTGCATCTGTAGAGTTTTCAGTTCAGTTTTATTGAAAAATTGTGTTGGAATTGACCCCGTTTAATGTAATTGAGGATGGTTAAGTTGAGTTTCATGGAATTCGGAGGATTTGAGGGAAGGGGAGGTTTTGATCGGAGTGCTTTTTATTGTTTGATTTGGTAGAGACTTCGGAATCGAAACTTTGAATGTCTATAGGATGTAAGAGTTAATGTTCTTCTTATTGGACTACTCTGCTGCAGAAGTTTAGATCTTTGTGTAAAGTGCTGGTTTCTTGTTTGCGAAGTCGGGATTCAGTTAGTTATATTCTGTTTTTGTACTTCTGATTTATCTTTATTTGTTTAACAGGACATATGTTTGAGGAAAAGATTGTGGAAAATGGCTTTTATGGAGGAGAGAGAGCAATCAGATTCATCATTTGATAAGGTAATTACTTTAGCATAGAAAAACCATATTTCTTTGCTCTTTATTTCTAATGAAAGAGAGATAAGATCTTCTCAATCGCTTTATCAAGTATGCTGTATGTCCAATTTCCTGTTCTGTGTCTGCATTCAGGTCAACCCAGCGAAACTTCCATCTCTTACCTGGAAGAGAAAACTAAATAGTGATGATATCACCCTTTCGTCGTTTTCAATGACTTGGAAGGAGATAATTCACCTGGTATGTTGTTGAGATATTAGAAGCTTTTAATGATGGAGATTATAGTATGTATTGCTTAATTAGAACTCATGATCCACATGCTTTGTTTTCTCTCTTTGCACCATGCACAAATGAATTAGTCACAAGCTGGCTTTTCAATATTATTGATTAATGCAGACAGTTGGGAACTTAAGTCAATTGATAAGATATAAATAATGACAAATCTTTGTCTCCCTTACTTAGTTCTTAATGTCTTCAATACTGTTTGTTTTGTTTGGATAGGCCCCCATAGGTATTCGGATTCTGCAGCATATTCGAGAAGAGTATGCCAAAGGAAGGGTAACTTTCTTATATCTTTAAAGTAGACTTTACCATGTGTATCACTGCTTTGAAGAATCTTATCTGATCATAATTTCTAAACCTTTTTGTGGCATGTGCTTTTTTACGATTTATATGCAGCGGGTTTTCCTCAATCCATTTATTAAGCGCTTACTAACATCTTCTCAAGGCATTCCCCTTGGTGGAATTGGGTAATTTTTTCTCCTCAAATCTCCTCCATTTACAGTTTTTATAAGGGCATTTCATAGCATAAGAAATCAACTATTTATGTTAGGTTATTAAGTAGATAATTATAATGAATATCCTATTATAATGAATATCCTTTCTGCATCTCTATATCATATCTTTTACCACATTGCATAGCATTAGAACATAATTCTTTATTTTATTTTAGGTAGTTACATTACATGTATATTTTCATTGTTGAATAATTGCAGCATGGTTACTGTATACCTATATATTATACTTAGAGCTATAAATTATAAATCAAACGATATTATTTTTACTTGTAATGTTAGTTCTTAGCTTTATAACTGCAACATGCTGTGTGTAAAATAACATAAAGTGATTTCAGAGCTGTAGCTTGTTTGTTTTGTATCAGTTGTTGAACTTATCTTGTTTATTTTGTTCCTCCTCTAATATTCCTTTTCTTTCTTTTTCTGTTTTGAGAAATGAAACAAACTTTCAGTGGAGGCAGCATTGGAACTAGTTACAGAGGTGGATTTCAGCGCTTTCAAATGTTCCCTCGAATTTGTGAAGATAAACAGATTCCAGCAAATCAATTTTCTGTAAGTCTGTAGCAAGAGAATGAAGATGAAAACTTAGTCATTGGCTTATAAAAGTTGTTTTCAAAATTTCACTTACTTGTAAGTGTCAGCCACTGATAAAGTTCCCACGAGACTCTGGACGGCCTTAATTGGATTCTTGAAGTTTCTTTTCACTTCCTCCTTATTTTATCCCTCCTTTCATGGCCTATATTCTGACTCACAACTTTACCTTATTGTTTCCTTGCATGAAAGTTACTGAATTTGGGTGGACAACCCTCACTTTTTAGGCACAATTCTTTTGTTGATGGCTTGTTGTGAAATAATCTTATACTTTTTTACCATGAATGCGAACACCACTTGCAGGTTTTTGTTTCACGCTCAAATGGTGAAAAACATTCTACTGTACTGTGCGAAAGGACCTCAGAGGTGCTCAAGTAAGCCAGCATTTCACTGCCTAGTTTTTTTTGTTCTCAATAAAATAATTTTTTTTTTTTTTTTAATATTCCAGGGGACAGTTTTTTCTCCATGCAACAATTTGACAGAAAAGAAGCTATATGAAAAAAAAAAAAAAAAAGACTAAACTGATGTCATGTGCATGAACAGGGATACAACAACGGCTTCGGGGATTGGATCTTGGGACTGGAATCTGAAGGGGAATAATTCGACATATCACGCTTTGTATCCAAGGGCTTGGACTGTATATGAGGGTAATCTAACATTGAGAAATAGATATTTCTGAATTGTTAAGGCCATCATGACATTGAAAGTTGAAACCATCCTATTATCTGTAAATGCAGGTGAACCTGACCCTGAACTTACAATTGTTTCTCGCCAAATTTCTCCTATTATACCCCATAATTACAAAGAGAGCAGCTTCCCTGTATCAGTTTTTACCTTCACGGTAGTAGTACTCTGTTAAAATTTTGTTTGTTGGACATATGATACAGATTTCCTTAGTAACCTGTTGATTCTGCATTTATTCAGCTAAATAATTCCGGAAAGACTTCTGCAGACGTCACCTTGCTTTTCACATGGACAGTAAGTCTTTTGTTTGGTGTATTCATCCCTTGATCAATTTTATGTTGCATCTCTATTGTGAGACTTGTCTTTGCATGTGCAAGTGAGATTATATTATATGGATTTTCGGCAAGAGTTTGACTTGTATTTGTATGCAGAATTCTGTTGGAGGAGCTTCCGAATTTACAGGTCAACACTACAACTCAAAAATAAAGTATGAATCTTTAACTTTATTTCTCTAAGATTTTCAAACTACATATATGTGCTGTGTCATGCCTATGGTTTATATGAACTGACAAGATCATCGATCCTGATAGGATGGAGGATGGCGTGCGTGGAGTCGTTCTACATCACACGTAAGGCTCTTTTCCTTGATATAAACAGAAAAAAGAATTCAAGACTTAGTTTGATAAATCTTAGTCGCTATGTATTCTTGTTTCCTTTAAATAACATATGTTATCTACAAATACAGGAGTGCAGATGGCCACTCCCCATTAACTTTCGCAATTGCAGCACAAGAGACTGATGATGTCCATGTCTCAGAGTGCCTTTGTTTTGTGATATCTGGAAACTCCCAGGGTTTAACAGCAAAAGATATGTGGCATGAAATAAAAGAGGTAGGGAGACTTATTCCTATAATTTACAAGTGCATCATAGTGGAAGAATTTTGCTGATAACTGATATCCTTATCGAATAACATATATTCTTCTATTGTAATAGCATGGATCCTTCGATCGCCTTAATTCTACTGAAACATCAAAGCCTTCAGAACAGGGATCATCTATTGGGGCAGCTATTGCAGCTTCTGTGAAAGTCCCACCGGGTGCAGTGCGCACTGTTACATTTTCATTGGCATGGGATTGCCCAGAAGTGAAATTTTTTAGTGGAAAGACATATTATCGGTAAGTTAGTGGATATTCTTGAAAAATATCAAAATTTAATATTATCCACCTTCTGACAAGTCTTTATCTGCAGGCGTTACACGAAATTCTATGGTACTTATGGAGATGCAGCTGCAAGTATAGCCCATGATGCTATTCTTGGTAATGTTTCAATTTACATTTTGCCAATTAGCAGTTTCTTCTTACTTTTAAGTATGCTAGGAAGCGAGATTGCATATCATGTAACACATTAGTTCTAAGTTTGCTGTCATGCTCCCATTTTGGTACTTAGCAGGCACACAAAAACATTTTCAATTGTTAAGAACCTTTAACTCATTTTTCTTAAACATAGAGCATGGAAATTGGGAATCACAGATAGAAGCATGGCAAAGACCTATTCTTGAAGACAAGAGGCTTCCTGAATGGTAAGCTAGGATGTGTTATTTGTCTTTTATCATACTATAAGATTCTAAAGTTTTTTCTGAATGTTCTTTGCAGGTACCCTATCACTTTATTTAATGAGCTCTATTACCTAAATTCAGGGGGCACCATTTGGACCGGTATTTGGAGTCTACTATATTGCATGTTGGCTCATCTTAATGAATATGTATTCACTGTACATTTTTTCTTTTTGCAGATGGCTCACCTCCTGTTCATAGTTTAATGCACATTGGTGATAGGAAGTTTTCCCTAGATAGGTCACAATCAGATTTGAAGAAAAATGTTGACGTACCCAATCATAATGATACTGCCGTAAACATTCTTGAGAAGATGACTTCAATTTTTGAGCAATTACACACTCCAGTCGCACTCAGTTCTGCTTTCGGAACAAATTTACTTGAAGAAGGTGAAGAAAACATTGGCCAATTCCTTTATCTTGAAGGAATTGAATATCCCATGTGGAACACCTATGATGTTCACTTCTACTCATCTTTTTCATTAGTCATGCTATTTCCTAAACTTCAACTCAGTGTCCAAAGAGACTTTGCAGCAGCAGTAATGATGCATGATCCCAGTAAGATGAAACTTATACATGATGGACAGTGGGTCCTCAGAAAAGTTCTTGGAGCTGTTCCCCATGATATTGGAATTGATGACCCCTGGTTTGAAGTAAATGGCTACTGTCTTTATGACACGTGTCGATGGAAAGACTTGAATCCAAAATTTGTTCTCCAAGTTTACCGGGATGTGGTTGCCACAGGGGACAAGAAGTTTGCACAAGCTGTTTGGCCCTCAATTTATGTTGCGATGGCATATATGGACCAATTTGATAGGGATGGTGATGGGATGGTTGAGAATGATGGCTTCCCAGATCAGACATACGATACATGGTCTGTCTCTGGTGTGAGTGCATACAGTGGAGGCCTATGGGTGGCAGCATTGCAGGCTGCGTCAGCATTGGCACATGAAGTTGGTGACAAGGGTTCTGAGGATTATTTCTGGTGCAAATTTCAAAAAGCGAAAGTTGTATATGAGAAATTGTGGAATGGTTCTTACTTCAATTATGACAATAGTGGTAGCCGCTCAAGTTCATCTATTCAAGCTGATCAATTGGCTGGACAATGGTATGTTGCAACTGATATAACTTTTATTCATTGATATTTAATTATCAAATACTCCGAAAACTTATGAAAATTTTTTAAACGTCAATATAAAAAGTAATTGATCTGATTGCATTTTCACTGAAGATTTATGACCATTTCCTTATAGCTACTTAATACAATTATGTGGTGTATATATATGTGTCTCTGTTGTAGGTATGCCCGAGCATGTGGTCTTTCACCGATTGTTGATGAAGACAAAGCGAGAAGTGCATTAGAAAAGGTTTTTAACTATAATGTCTTGAAGATTATGGATGGAAAGCGGGGGGCGGTTAATGGGATGCTACCTGATGGAACAGTTGACATGACAACATTGCAGTCAAGAGAAATATGGTCCGGTGTCACATATGCTGTTGCTGCAACGATGATCCATGAAGATTTGGTCGATATGGGATTTCAAACTGCCAGTGGAATCTATGAAGCAACATGGTCTGAAAATGGACTTGGGTAAGATCCCCTTTATCTTATAAAAACATTGTTACCTTTTGAAATTGAAAGCATGTTTGTTGATTAAAATTTATTATTTACCTAAGTCTGTGGATGTGCTGTTGAACCATCAGTAGAAGAAATAATTATCAGCTCTAGTACTATTTAAACTTCTGCATAGTTTACATTAATAATTATCAGCTCTAGTACTATTTATTCCAAAACCACTGACAAACGGCTATTTTGTTCATAGCTATTCTTTCCAAACTCCAGAAGCTTGGACCACCGATGGTGGATTCAGAGCGCTATGTTACATGCGTCCATTGGCCATATGGGCAATGCAATGGGCTCTAACAAGGCCAAAACCTTCTAACAATGAGATGAAACCAGAAGTAAATGAAGAATCTTTGTATAGGTATCATGCCGGATTCTGTAAAGTTGCTCGCCTTCTAAAGGTACCAGATGAGAAAGTGCGTAAAAGTCTTTTACAATCACTCTTTGATTACACTTGCAAGAGGATGTTTTCATAATCGATTGGTTCCTGTAACTTATTACTGTCATCCATTTTTGTGTACAATAAGAAAATTCATCACAGAAAGAAAAGAAATATTGGGGCATACTATAATGCGCTAACTATATGAAATTTTTATGTAAATTATATTGTTCTACCATTAGTTTTCCAATTCTTGTGACTCTTTTCAAAATTTACCTTTAGTGAATATCATTGTTTCCTTTGCAATTGTCATAATAGAAATTCCTTAATGGAACAAATGTATGTACGACTGTTTAATCACTCTCTTAACATACATCTTAACATGAGTTGATAATATGAGTATTTTCATGATTTTCACCACATTAGTTAATATATAAATTTACTATATGAAGCAGTATGTTCTGTAAATGGAACTGAATAACATCCCTTTTATATTGTAAAAGGATACTATCTTTTATTTTAGTTAATAGGTTTTTAAATAAGCTATGAGTCGTAGTTTTTCATATCTAAATCAGTTTCAAACCTGTTTAGATTTAATTGCGGCATTTGTTTTGTAAATTAATTAAAATTTGTTGGACAGAACTCTGGCAATTATAATGTCTAATAGATTATATTTTTTATTATTATTTTTCTCCTTAGGTGAGAGAGGGTAAGAAGAGTACCAGAGGCTCTTTGGTTAGGGGTTATCTCTCATTACTCTAGTAATGTCATCTTATAATACCGACATTACTGTGTTTGGTTGTTAAGTAATATAAGATTCTAATAATCCTCCAATACCAAAGTAATTATTGTTGGTTATATAGATGATAATCTGAATATCACCATTTTCTTAGGTATTCTAAGATTCCTTGATAATCTTATTTTTGTTACAGTTTTACCTCTTATTAATAAAATTTTAGGACAGTAATGCCCTTGTTATCTAAACAATTTATAAGAATTTTCTTGGATAATTTTAGCCTTATATACAAGATTTTTAAGACATTATTACCTTTGTACTTCAATCAAATTACCCAAGACCACAGTCAGAATTGGCCACCACCAGTCGTCAGCCATCACCATTGGCAGTCGCCAATCCACCGGCCATGCGCCGATCTAGCTGTTTTTGGCCAAATCCATCGTTGTTAATGACGGCCAGATCTATTTGGCCATTAACGACAGTCAAAGATCTAACCGTTGTTAATGCCACAACCGGCCGTGGTGGTCGGTGGTTGGCTGTGGTGGTCGGTGGCTGGCTGTGACTTTGGTGATGGGGGTGATTTTGTTAAATTTTAAATTTTATTGTGACTATGATGTTTTAGCAAAATCTCAAATATAAGAGGTTAAAATAAATAATAATAACAACAACAATATTATTATTAAAAAAAAAAAAAGACAATTCAGTAGTCTATATAATGTACCTACAAATTTATTATTCTTAATCACATATCAATAAAACATACTCACCAATTTATTTCAATCTAATCAAACACTTTTAATATAACATTCTCAGTAATTTTAAGGTAATTTATCTCCTCATTAATATAACATTCTCAGTATTACAACATTTGTTGAACCAAACACATCCTAAACCAAACACACGTTGATAGATAACAAAGGCATTGCAAGAACACATATAAGATATCTTCAAAATCATTATCAATTGATTCCTAATTCATTAGTGAGGATTTTTTAAATCCTATAATATTTATCCAAAAAAAAAAAAAGGGTTAAAGCAACAATCGATACTTGACGAATGAACCAAATACTGTAAAACATCTCTATAGTGATACTCTATATAGGAATAAACTCTACATAGTCATAAAAAATTATAGTCCCAATTTGAGATAGTTATAAATAAGAATAAACTTTACATTGTAATAAGTTATAATTTTTTTAATTCCCACCTTAAAGAAAGTCGACTTTACAATGTAATAATTATCTGTATATTACAAAAATATATATTTTATGTTACATTAAATGTTTAAGATGAAATAAAATATTTATCTAATATTGTTTGAGATAATGATTTATGTTTTAGAGTTGTTACCACATCTTTTAATTTGTGAGTACGTAATAACTTGTTAGCATGAACATCTTCTTGTTAAAGTCAAGATATTTTTAGGCTTCGTTTGGTTCACTTTTTTACACTTTTTAGAAAAGTTTTGTGAAAAAAGTTAAAAAAAGTTGAATTGGGCAGGTATTACAATGTAGAATTTGGAAATTAATAAAATACCCCCTATATTTATTTATTTACTAAACACCCTTATAATAAAACATTAAAAGTTAACAAAAACACTCCCAACCCACCCAAAAAATCTGACAGCCTGCCACCACTGCCGGAGGATGGCCGCATCGACTCATGACCGACTGGATCTTGCAGGTCGTGCATCTGGCCATTAACGGCCAGATCTGGCCGCATTTGCTTGTCAACGACGGCTAACATATGGTCGTTGTTGATGGTCAACGACGACCATATGTTGGCCGTTGTTGACGACTAGCTACGGCCAAAGATCTGCCTTTTTCGGCTAGATCCAACGTGGATCTGGTCGAAAAAGGCTAGATCGGTGCACTACCGGCCAAATTCAGCAGGTAGTGCGTCGTTTTATCAGATTTCGGCCATCTTCCGGCAGTGGTGGCCGGAATCTGGTAAATGTGGTTGTTGGGGTATTTTTGCAATTTCTAAAAAAGATATTTAGGGGTATTTAATTAAATTAACAAATTTAAGGGGTTTAAAAAAAGTTGAATAATATTGTGAGTTTTTGCAATTTTACTGTTTAACTTTATTGGGAATACTAATAGTAGTATTCCCAAAAGGGAACCAAAGAGAGCCTTAACTTCTCAAGCATGTTTAGAGTTTCATAGCACAAATTTTTTTGTATTTCCATACTATCATTCTTAAAATTATTTCCTTTCTCTTCTTATTAAATTGTAGCAATGATTTTTTCTTTAGTTAAAACATACATGATTTGTTACTCATTTGGATGATCGAGGAAGACATTAATATCCATTCGATTAGTGCAATGAAGTTGTCAAATCTAATCACTCAATTCTGCAATGACTTTTTTGTTCTCCTCATCCACTTCATTTGTAACTTGCAATTCATCGACATCGGAGATCCTAATTTTGCAGTGCTTAAAATCATTGACAATGGTATGTGGCTTCACATACAATTGTCCATGCATCAACTACATTTATAATTCCATCAATGACACTTATTTTTGCTAGTTCTAAGACACGATCTTCTATTCGTTTCAAAAGTAAACAATTAAAGCGCCGAATTGAAATCTTAATACTACTAAAATATAAATTGAAATCCTAATATTGTAATACTAAAACATGAATTATAAAATAAGAAATCAAAACAATAATTTTTGTAACTACACCTCCATTAAGTTATAACTTCCTTATAGTAATAAAATTAGTTCATCTCACCATTATGACTATAATAAGGTTTTACTGTACTATCTTTCAATTAAATGTAAATTTAACCCTCAAATATTATGTAAATTTTCATTTTTAACTTCTACGCCGTTGATTAAAATTTTAAAGGGGTGTTAAGTGATAATTTTCAAAATTGTGAGGTTAGAATAGAATTAAACTAAACCAAGATACTACAAAACTTAAGGGTTATTTATATTTATCAAAACATTCGTCCCTTTAAGTATTTGCAATGGCATTTTGCATTTTCCTTACCTTAAAGAACCTTTAACAAAACCCACAAAAACACCCTCTTCAATTCATGGCTTTGAGAGCCCCATTTCGTTCGTCTTCATTCTCTCAAACCCCATCTCTGAAAGGTAATGTTTCATATTTATTAACTCCCTTGCAGAACCTCACAACTTCAAGCTCCAAAAATGAACTTTTATCTTCTTTCAGAAAAACCCCTCAACAAATCTCACTTGCTAAATTCCTTAAAGAAAATTGTCGATCAGGTAACTTTACTCTGAATGATGCTCTCTAATTTTTTGATAACATGATTAATTTGTTACCAATTTCTCCAATTTCATCATTCGTCATATTGTTTGGTGCACTTGCTAAGAAGAAGCATTATTATGAAGTGATTTCGCTATATAAGAGGTTGAATTCAATTGGGTTGTCTCCAAATTATATGTGTTTGAAAATTTTGATGAATTGCTTGTGCAATATTAAAAGGGTTTCTGATGGTTTTGCGGTTTTGGGGAAAATTTTGAAAAAGGGTTTTAGCCCAGATACTGTGACTCTTACGTGTTTGATTAAAGGTCTGTGTATAGAGAAAAAGATTATGGAGTCAAGAGAGTTGTTTAAGAAAATGGTTGCTGTTGGTTGTAGGCCTGATGTGATCAATTGCAACACTTTGATGGATTGTGTAAAACAGGGAAGATAAGTGTTGCCCTTAAGTTGCATGAAGAGATGGTTAATGGGAATAAAGCATCTGGTCTTATTTTTCGGCCAAATGTTGTTACCTATAATACTATAATTAATGGTCTTTGTAAGGACGGATTAATTGAGAAGGCTAGATGATTGTGTTTGGAAATGAAGGGTTCGGGAATTAGTCCAAACGCAGTCACTTATAACACTCTAATTCATGGTTTGTGTTGTGTGGGTGATTGGGAGAAGGGTAAAAGTTTATTTATATTGATGATGGATCAAGGTCTGTAGCCTTGTGTGGTGACTTTTACTATGGTCATAGATGAACTTTGCGAGAAAGGGAAATTGGACGAAGCAAATAGGTTGTTGGAATTGATGATTTAAAGAGGTGTGGATCCCGACGTTTATATTTACACCATTTTAATGAATGGTTATTGATTGGCAGATAGAATTGGTGATGCAAGGTCGTTGTTTGATTCTATAACTATAAAGGGATATAGACCTAATGTTGTTTGCTACAATACTTTAATCAATTGGTATTGCAAGAATAAAGAAGTCAAAGAAGCTCTTAGTCTTTATCGGAAGATGATTTCAAAAGGAATTAGGCCTGATGTGATTACATATAACACCTTGTTAACTGGTATTTTTGGAAAAGCCAAGATAAAATATGCATGGAAATTAGTTGATGAGATGCAACTTAATGGTGTTGTGCCTAATTCTTTGACACATAGCATTTTCCTTGATGGACTTTGCAAGAATGGATGTATTTTGGAAGCAGTGGCAATGTTTAATACTCTAGTAAATAATAAGTCTGCATTTAGCCTTGAAAGCTTGAATTCCCTCATTGATGGATTATGTAAAACAGGGAGATTCGAAATTGCTTGGGAGCAATTTAAAAAATTCTCTCTTCGTGAAAACCTACTGCTAGACGTTGAAACATATAGCATCTTGATCAATGGGCTTTGTAAAAATGAACAACTAGAAAAGGCAAATGAGTTGTTGTCACATATGGAGGAAAAAGGTTGTGCTCCAAATGTATTCACATTTACTACGCTCATGTTTGGTTTCCTCAAGAATAATGAGATACCAAATGGTGCGTTTGGTTCATTATTTTGGATAGGATTTTAGGGATAGTTTTTGATAGTTGGATAGGATTATAATTACGAGAATATGATTTGCAGAATATGTGTTTGGTAGAGTATTTTGCCCTTGATATTTGTGTTGAATATTTGATTAATATATTTTTTTATAAATAATTTATTAATATAATATAAGTGAACAGGTGACGTGAAGAAGAAGTGAAAGAAGAAAGTAGAAAAAGTGGAAGAAGAAAAGTGGAAGAAGCAGTGAAAGAAGAAAAGTCAACTCACAAATAACTTTAGGCCTGCAACTATCTTCAAACGGTCATAAAAGGGTCAGGAAGTGTCGGAATAATATTCTCAAGATTCTATTACACAAATATTCAACCAAAAGTTATCTCCAAAATCGGGCTGAAAATATGAATAAAAATATCCAACCAAACACAGCCAAAAGTTCTTGAACTCCTTCATAAGATGGCGGAGAGAAATGTGAAGCCGACTGAATGTACAGTGTCCTTAGTTATGCAGTTACTGCTGAAGGATGGAAATTATTGTGAATATTTGAACCAACTTCCTCAATTTCCAATCCAAAAGCCACTTTGAAGTTTTCATGAAAAAAAAATTATACAGAGCTGTGTCCTTATCAGGAGACCTTTATTTGACAGCATTTGAATATAAAACTGCAAAAGTTCATTCAGCTTTTCAAATGCTCCGTTTTGGTTATGATAAGAAAAAGGTTTAGTATAAACCTTTTTGTCTGTTTGAAATATTTTGCTCATGATGTCTTCTGGCCCGGTGAATTCTTGGTGGAACTGCTTCAGCAATTTATTGGCCTGGACTGATTGTAGACTCTGAAAAATCGGTAAGGTTGTTGAGCTATTAAAAGTTTTACTGCAAAACTTCATTCATGCAGTCCGCTGTAGTTAAAAAATATGCTAATAATTTTTAGAAGTTCTGGTGTTGTTGTTCTTTACCATTTTGAAGAAAGGGAAAAAGTGAGAAATAGTATATGGCGTTCGCCATGGTTACTAAAGAATGATTTGTGGTTCCAGTGTTGTGACACTTTTCAAAATTTACCATTGATGGATACAATCGTTTGCAAATTTAACGTTTGTGGAAGCACATTATGCAGGTTCTGGAATCTGGGAGCAATGGCCTTGTTCTTACTATCATCACTGGGCTGTTTGGAATCAGTTTCAATGGAATTCCAGGAGCAGAGAATGCAGTATACGCATGTATTAGAAATTTGCTTGTAGAAATTAGAAGCCACCTGTTTATTTAAACCCACACATTTTTCTTTTTCTTTTTTTTCAAAAAAAAATTGATTTTCAATGGGATGTATACCGCCGTCTAATCACTTGATATGTGCATATCACAAATTATAATGTGCACCATATGCACAGCCTAGTGCTCATTTATCCCTCCTAATTCCGGTTTAAAAAAAAAAAAAAAAAAAACTATAATAAATTAATATGTAGTACTATAATAGTTGTTGATGCAAGATTTACACCAATCAGAGTGATTCAATTGATCTTGGTGGAATCAAAGCCGATGTATGTTGGATTAAAGATAATTAGCAATTATATATAAAAAATGTGTAAATGTAAAGAACATAATCATTTTTAAAGTGGTTCAGCAAGTTAAAATTTAAGCTTACGGTCATTTGTTTTTCTTATTGCTTTAAACTTTAAAGAGCATACAAGAATAAGAATAAAATGCTTAGAACAATTTGCTAGTCCTTCTCTCATCGTTGGAGAGAGTTTATATACAAGTTTGTAAACAAAGAAAGAGAGAAATTATCGGGATTGCAATCACATTTGAATTACAATTCTGAGATTCTTGTGATTGCGCGCTAAGATCGCACTGTCACTGTTGTTGATCTAATCTCTTCTGAAATATCCGGGATCTGAACTTATCTGTGATTTGTCGAACAATTGTCAGATTTGGTCACGACTAGCTTATGCTGGGTTGAGCTATAGCTCGACGAGCTTGTACTGGGTCGAACAAGTGTTGAGCTGAACTGATTTTGGGTTGAACTATATCCTTGTGGGACTCTAACTTCTCCGAGCTTATGGAAAAATTACACATAACAATAGTAAATATATGATGCAAAACTAGTAAGTAAAATAAAATTATTTTATAATTATTCAACATTATAATTGGTTTGATAATCTGACATGTTAATATCATATGAAAAATTTACATTCTTTGCAACTTTTGATGCGTATGGGAATGAAAATATAAGTTAAAGGGTACTAATTGATAGATTTTCGAAACTTCAGAGTTTGACATATGGAAGAGTTTGTAATTTTGAAAAACTTGAGGGACAGACTGAGTTTGTCAACTGGTTCAAATCAATAAAATCTAGCGTTGTTTAGGCATGGCAACGGGTGAGGCGAGGGTCGGGACCCTTTCCCAGCCCCATCCCCGCCCTATTAATTCTACATTAACATCAATTTTACATCCCAAGTTAATTTATTACTTTTGTAACCCGTTTTAACTTATGATATATGTAGTATTCAGTCTCAGATATTGATGTATTGTGTAATTAAGTTATATATATATAACGGACAGGGGAAGGGCGCTTCCCCTCTTCGAGGACGGGAATTAGAACTGTCTATCCCTATTTCCCATAAATACCGGGGAATCCCCGCCCCGTACGGAGCAGGTCAGGACCATTGCCATGCCTAGAGTTGTTAGAATGGTTGGCCCTTCAAATCATAATGTAACACCATTCACATAAATTCTAAAAAGTAAAAAACAATATCTAACATCACCAGCCCTCCGAAAAGCAGTAAACGGCATAGACTATCTTCATCACCCCAGCAGCCACCATGTGATTCTCAGTCACCGCCATGCAAAATCAATATCACGTTTTTTTTTTTTTTTTTTTTTAACTAATTTCTTGGTCTTGCTTCTTTTAAATCAGATTTTAACTTAAATATTTTGTTCAGATTTGTTGTTACATTAAACATTAAATTTTAAAATATAAAAAAAAAAACTTAAATAAATTAATCAAATAGTCCCTAAGTGTTCTCTTAAATTTATGGGTAAACACTAAAAATGTTTTACTATCATGTTTGCTACTTTGTATTTCTACTGATAGCTTTTCATTTTGCTTGCAATTTACTTGTCTAGTTTAATATAATTCTTATGGGAATTGAAGAATATTTTCTGGAAACTAAATGGCTTCATTATCTCTGCTTTCTTTCTTTTTTCGATTATATATTTGCTTGATTTTCATACACGTATTATATGAATTGCATTTAAATGATTAAGGAACGCAATGCTCTTTTCAATAATTCAATCTATTTCCATTTAATTTTAATAAATCAGGTCTACATACCCAGAACCCAACCCGGACTGGAGTATCAAACTTCGGGTCTACACTAGGTCCGGGTCCATTCTTCACACATCCAGGCCAGGTCTGGACCCAGACAAAAACCGGCCTGGGTTTCGACATCCCTAAACTGATCCATATACATACATAAATCAAGATATTTCCTCTCCAACTTTAAATTTCACAAGGGATTCATTCATTCAAAGTTTCAATAAACATCATCAAATCTTTTAAGTGCTCCTTTAATTTTAGAGTAATGCTAGATCCACAACTCAATCTCACAACTCCTAATGTAACAATTCATTATTGGTTAATTCACAAATAGATAAACAAGACGCATACAAGCAGGCAAGACCCATTTTCCGAAATTTATCCACATTCATTGTTTTCAGAAAGTATTACAAACCCGTCCAGATTATTAAAAAAAAAAAAAAAACCTTTTAAATAAGAAGATATGTAATACTTTCTGAAGATAGTGGGTATCAATAAAATTAAACCATCACTTAGAGAGTTGGATAATAACCCTTTAGAGTTTGGTCATGGAGTGTCAAAAATGACATGCCAATAAAGGCAGAAATTGATTGTCCTAAATGAATTTTTATTAGAATGAAAGACTAGTGTCACCAATTTCAGTTCAGGGCATTCAACCATTAATTTCCTTCCATTAATTGAAAGGTGAGCATCGCCGACACAGCAAACTCTCCAAACAATTCTTTTCAAACAGATTAAAATGGAGATACCATTTCTGTAAGAAACATAAGAAAATACTAAGATTCTAATGATGAAAACAAAAATACCAAGGAGTCAACTTCCTCCCTACTTGGCTTGAGGGTGAGAAGCAATAAAATCAACGGCCAGGTTGATGCTACTGATCTTGTCTGCTTCGTTATCTGGGATCTCGAATCCAAATTCTTCTTCGAGTGCCATCACGACCTCCACAGTATCCAAACTGTCTAATCCAAGATCGTTCTGGAAATGGGCACTTGGTGTAACCTGCAAAAGAGAAACACCAGAATCCACTATGATTTCTCAAACAAGCGGCATGTACAATTCATGGAAGAGAAAACAGCTGTTTCATAAGGAAGTTCAAGGCTTTTCTGGCCAAGGAGAAAAAGAAACGGAAAAGTATCATGAGCACCACATGTCAAAACCCCGAAGTACGTGACCAGAAACCAAAAGAGTTATAATCGAACAAACAAAGGGAATAAGACAGTGGACATTAAGCCCTCTATTTGGCGGGCCACAATTCATCAAGCATACTTTCTCATAATCAAACTGGACAACCATATTGGAGCCCACTGTTAACAAAATTTGAAGAAATTAGTTCAATACAAAACAAATCATGAAGCAAATTTTCGTATTACATATAACAAACAGTGATATCCACATACTAAAAATAACATAAGATGGATATGAAGCATTAAAATTAAAAATGTTGTATGTCACATCCATTGAATAATTGATGCTATATGCTATCATATTGGGGTATAATCATTAACATTAGTAAAACATGAAGGCATGAAACTAAAATACTCCTCACCAAATTCATTCAGCAATAATTTTCAAGATCTTCTAATCATAAATGGTTCCAAATTTTGAACTTCAAAATCAAACACACCAACGATATGAAACAATAGCTTTCAGGGCAGTTACATTTTTTATTCCAAACATCAAAAGCACCACTTAAGTTGGGAATCAAGTCAATTAACATGACACGGAAGCAATTGACAAGTGCTTGCACTAAAACATACAAGCTAGAGCCACCTATGCAAGCAAATGAGCATCGATGATTAGAAAACATACATCCATGTGTTGCAAATGAGCAACTCAAGGAATTGTAAGCTTATTGATCAAGGATATTGGGAAATATGGTTTAAACTATGTTACAGACCTGCTTGCAGACTCACTTGGTCCAGATGACTACTGATTGTAGGTTTAGCAAAGCTTATAACAATTGATTGAGCTGAAGACATTATGAATATGCATCATCCCTTCCATGGAACTGTTACAAAATACTCGAAAGACTCCTAATGTCACAAAAGATCTAAAACAAATAAAATTTGATATAAAACTTCAGCGTTTAATGGAATATGCAAAAAAGATTTCAACGCTCAACATTATCTGCTATTATTCCAGTCAGACAAGAAATTATGCATTTATGTATTCTTCATGACAAACTGGGTGCATTTTCCTTTCACAGGATTCAGGTTTCACAGAGGCTTCCTCCCAGAGCTGACAACCTGTCTAATGTAAAACTTTAAATTAATGTTAGATAGCATGTCTTTTGTCCCTCCCTTGCAAATAATATGATTCTTTGGCAACAAAAGAGGGCAGCTTCCCCAAGAGTCAAGCGATTTCCCTACCTACCCAACCATTTCCATATGTTCGGTCAACTGAATAAACTTCTATGCTTATAATAAAACAACCAAAGATCTTATTTCTCCAAACCAAAACCAAACGATCTGTTTCACACTCTCCACTTACACATAATAGCAAATTCAGTTCTGACAGTACAAGAGGGTTTATGAAAACAACCATAGAGTAATGAAACATCAAAAGAAAATAAACAATGAGGTTCAGAAGGTCATGCAAGCCTCAGGTGATTATCTTTCTTCTCTACCAAAGAGGCACTGGGATACTCACAAGGAAGTTGCAACCTCAAACCCCATCAATATCCTTAACAAGGTTTTAAAAGCATTAAAAGTACAACATGCTCCCAGGATTTTGAGAAGTGGAGTGTCCACATCATGTCTTAACACAGTGAATTACTTGAAAAATTGATCTAAGCTACCTCAATGAGTCAGCATTTTAAAATCATTTCCATCAAAATAATTGAATCAATTAAGAAAAAACATTATCCCTCACATACTATTTTTTTTCTAAAATACAAATTACAAGTATTCAAGCTCTAATTTCTCATCCTCTATTTACCAGCCACAGAAAAGGGTCACAATAAGAACGTTTAAAGTACAACAAGCTTAAAAAAATCAACATATTTTCTTGAAAGAAAGAAATTTATTACAAAAGATTCAAACTTTTTCTCTCAAATATCCTAGTAACAGAACACTAAACTCCACAAAATCAAAATTCACCTAACAATTTAAGTCTTAAGTGACCAAACCAACCACCCCATTAGTTCTAAACTCGGAACAAGTGAACTGCAGAAGAAGCAAAAGCTCAAAATCACCTTAATAGCATCAATATTGCAGTTCATATCCTTTCATTTTCTCAGTACAAATACAAAAACATTACTGGTATGCTAAATATGGATAACATTAACAGAACCAAATCGTGCTAACATAAGTTCAAAAGAATGCTATTCTCACAACAATACACAGATTAAAAATCCAGCAAATCCTGTGACATAACAGCACCCCCACAAAACAAACAACACGTGTATGGCATAAAGAAACATAACCACACACTCAACACAAAAATGTCGATATCGAAAACCTTCCAACTAACAAAAATTTCACCTTTGAAGTATCAATTTCCCGACTTCATAAGCAAATGCAATTAAACAGCAGTAATCGTATTTCAAAAAATCTACATTTTACCTTGTAACTAATCCAATAATGCTACCACTCTGCTTATAAATAATAAATATTGAAATCTTGACAGTAAAAAAATTCACTTAGAAGTATCAATTTCGAAAACTTTATAAGCAATAGTACTACCATTTGAAAATCTACATTTTACCTTTTAAGTAATCCAACAATGCTACCACTTCACTTGGAAGTATCAATTTCACAACTTGATAAGCAAATTCTATTTTTTTTTAATAATTTTTTTTTTATTTATTTTTGTTACCTTGGAAGGATCAACTTTCTGGAAGTTTTTAACAACGGAGAGGACGCGATCGGTGACTTCGGATTTGTCTAAGAAGGTGCCTCGGACCTCCTCGGAGAAACGGCGGCGTATGGCATTGAAGGAGAGGGAGAAGAGGTTGGTGGCGGTGGTGCTAGGGTTTCCAGGTACTGTGTTTACGTTCACTCTCAGGTACTTCAGCAAGGCACCTCTCGCCGCCATTTCGATTCTTGTTAAGACGAAGAAGAACCTTCTCGTGCTCTGTTTGAGAAACAGGGGTTTAGGCTTTTACGCTAGCTCCCACGAGCGACTGAGAGAGATGGATGATATACAGTTTGTATGAAGCCAAAACGACGTCACCTTATACTGTTGGTACTTGGTTTTGGGAATTTCTTGGGGGACATAGTAAAAATCTTAAAGATTGGGGAGTTAAAATACTTAACCATAATTTTTAACTCGTTACAGTTTGGTTATATAATAACGAAACTTTCAATTTACTCCCCAAACTTGGTTATCTTCGTTTGAATTCCAATTGTGCAAAGGATATCTACTAAAATTTGGGATTTTAGTAACTCCTATATTTATTTTTGATAATAATTTACGGTAATACTATGATACAAGTAGATAAATGATTGACTTCAAGGGTTTAATTACTTTTCCTTCTTTTTTAAAAAANCTTAATTCAGGGTTTATTTCCACCTAATAATTCATTAATAATCTCTTAAACATCTGCGGTCTGCCATCTAATTGCATCAAGAATGGTTTTTACATTGATAAAATTAAACAATCATAAAGGGCATGAATTCACTTCGCTACACAAATGATAAATAATAAATGGTTCCAAATTTTTAGTGATGAAGCACCAGCAGCCCCACCAGATGCCAAGTTCCCAGCAAACCATTTCCAGTAGCCATCTCAGTCTTTCTTGAAGTTAAACAGTCTCTTGAAGTAATCCTTGAACGCAAAGTTCAGGGCCTGGGTGGGGAAGTATTTGATAACATTAGCTGTGTTTCCTCTCCAAAGAGAAATGACACCGTCATCCTTCCTAATTCTGGCAAAGCAATCAGAAATTCCCTTGTATGGTTCAGACAGTCTACCAGCCTTAATCACTTCATCCTGATTCTGAATCAAAAGCTTAACACGCTCAATGGGAGCAGCTGCGGTCTTGGAAACAGCAGTAGAAACTCCTCCCATAAGAAAATTCACCAGAAAACCATAGGCACCTTTCTCTGATGGAGCTTGTAAAGTTGTGAACGTATGGGAGAAAGAGATGCAAGTGCCAAGCCATTGCCCTGTCTTGCTGGCTGCAAAGAATTCTGCAAACCTCCATCAACATAACCAGTCTTATTATAATTACGGGTGTGCAAATTGGGGGACAGCTTGGAAATGAAGTAGGACTATCCTTGAATTTTCAAAAATACCGAAGGATGGTGTGATCCATCTGCCATGCTGGATAAGCCAATGAATGATGGGGAAGTCCAACGTCAGAGAGGTTGGTTTGGTCGGTAGCTCTTTGAAATGGACCTTCCAATGAATGAAGCAAAGAATATGAATTCAGGAGTGGAAGAATAAAATAGGAAGTTGTTGTTTTAAAAAAGTGCCAGGCAGGTTGAGTTGGCAATGAATATTAAAATTCCTCTGGCAAATGAAATTACTCTATTGTGTTCTATATGACAAAAATAATAATAATAATGGGTGCGTTTGGTTTAGTATTTTGGATAGGATTTTAAGGGTAGTATTGGGTTATTGGATATGGGAGTATTACGAGGTAAATTTTAAAAATTTATAAAAAAGCCCTTAGGTTTACTAATTTAACTAAAGACCCTAACATGTAAAATGACAAAAACACCCCCACCACTGCAGTGTCAGATTCCGGCCACCACCGCCGGAATCTGACCGGAAAATTTCGTTACGGCACAGACTTGTCGGATCTGTGCCGTAACACATCGTTATGGCCTTTTCCGGCTAGATCCATGGTAGATCTGGCCGGAAAAGGCCAGATCTATGGTTTGTTTTGGCCGTCGACGGCCGGAAAAGGCCAAACGACGGCCATCTTTGGCCGTCAGCGACGGCCAAAGATGTGGCCGTCGTTTTCGATCGACGACGGCCAAGATTTGGCCGTCGTTGACCGTCAACGACGGCCATTTCTTTGGCCGTCGCTGACGGCCAGATCTGGCCTTTTCCGGCCAGATCCGTTGTGGATCTGGCCGGAAAAGGCCACAGCGGTGAACTTCCGGCCATTTCTGGTCGGAAGTTTGGCCGTTGTACAGATTCCGGCTATCACCGACGGTGGTTGCCGGAATCTGACAAGTTGGGTTGATGGGGGTGTTTTTGTTAATTTTAAACTTTTTTTTCAGGGGGTATTTAGTGAAATTAATAACCTTATGGGGTTAAAATGTAATTAAAAAAAATAGGGTAATATTTTGAGAATATTGTACCAAACGCGATTTGAAAAATAGGATCCAGAATAGGGATAAAAATATTAAACCAAACGCATACAATAATTCTACCCAAGGGCACTTTATCATTTAGAAGCTGTATTTATCCCACATTACTCAATTGTGGATTGTTATGATGTATATATGTGTGTTGGACTCCCTCCTCTCTAGAGCTAACTTTTGAAGGTGAGTTCTACCCAAGTTTAAGCTTCAACCACAAGTGGTAAGCCACTTCCAGAAAAAGGTCCTCCAGATGACAATGGAGGCATGTGATCGAGCACTTATTCTAGACTCCCGATTCAGCGAAGAAGAAAATCCTCGATTTCGGAGTAGATTTTGTACCCTTTTTACCCTTCTGTCTGTTAGCTCAATTTCATTAATGCATTATCTGGGCAGCTTCCAAACGAGCTTGGCATGCTTCCTGAGTAGTATTGTATGCATAAAGTTTGTCCCCTTCTTAACTTCTAATTATTCATCTAAATGGGTTCTGCTTTGTACTTGCATTGCAATTTTATAACTGAAGAACTAAATTCTAGGACTGCAGAGGATTGGAACAAACAACTTCTCCGGTACTGTGCCCTCTGAGCTTGGTAAATTGTCAAAATCAGAGCAACTATATATGGGAACAAACAGCTTCTCTGGCCCTCTGTCATCTGAACTTGGTGATTTGTAAAATTAATGCTTTATAGCCTTGTGTTTTGGGTTGCATCATCATGATGATAGCACCAGTGAACATTTTATTATTGCCAGTCTCATAAAACTAAGGTACTGTATATGTTAATTGTGAATTCTAAAGTCCTTGGAAGACATGATATAATTCCGACAGTTAAAATGAGTCAAGTTTCTCACCTTTAAAAGATATTACATGGGTAAAAATTGATGTGCATGCCAATACTTTTTTTTTTTTTTTACCTTGTGATCCAATCATTCATATCATTGAAGAATTGTCCAAATTGAACTGGTGGACTTCAAATTATCAAAATTCAATGAGAAAAAGGTAAAACGCCTGATAGGTGTAGCTCTTTTGTGTACTCAAACATTGCACTCATCAAGGCCATCGATGTCTCGTGTAGTTGCTATGCTTTGTGGAGATACTGAAGTCAGTGCAGTAACTTCGAAGCCTGGATACTTGACAGCTGTTTGGAAATTTGATGAAGTGACAACCTTTGTTCGTGATGATACGACTAAAGAAAGTTGTGATAATACTAGCCATTACATCTCATTAGCAAGTTTAAGTACAGTGGATAAAACCCCCCCAATACGTGGTACTAAAGCCGTGCTCCATTGATTGGGAGAGCCTCAAATTTTAATGTGGTTATTGATTATAAATTACAGCATGCATATCCTTCTTTTACGTTGGGCTTTTTTATGAAACATCTTCATTTCTTTAATTTCTAAATACACTCATACTTTATTATTGTTATTATATATATTTTTTAATTTTTACATAAATGATATATTCCTGTGGATCCAGTCTGCATTTTGTTACCTGTGTTGGTTGACTGGGTGTTGTGTTTCATCTTGAGAAGTTCTTGGCCTTGCCTTTTGGGTTGTAGGATTCTCCACTGGTGTTGGTCTGCTGCTAGTAATTACAGCCGGAAGACTTTTTATTTATTTTTCTTTGCCCTGGTATTGAGTGCATTCGGGCTCAGAATGTGTTACATTGGATGACTGGGACTGGTGGCAACAGACTAAGGATGTTAGCTTCTTCTTGTTATCACATTACAATGTTCTTGGATGTCATCATAAAGATGATTGCTGGTCCTCCTTCCTCTTGTGTTTTAGGTACAGCCCAACAAGCATTGGCAAGTCCCAATTTACTTTGCCTCTTATTTTGGGTTTCATTGCTGGGATTGGGCTTGGGAAGTTTTGTTAGTGTTGGTGAACACTAGATCTAAGGTTAGGCACCCATTCTAAAGCACAAACAACAAAAACCAAATCAACAATAATGAACTGAAAATGTAAAACACTCAAGCATAAACATGGTTTAGCTAAAACCTTATTTACCCTACATCTATGGGACCTTGTCCAGATTGAAGCAAATTCACTAGTAAACAAACATTACAAGAAAATGATCAAAGTAGATTTTAGTTACAGCAAAGAGAACACCCTGTTCTAATTATACTAAATACCACGCTCTGATTCTTTAATGTCTTGTTACTTTGGGAACTTCTTCACACCGGGATTACACCCAAAGATCACTTGAGCTCCACCCAAGCTTAACCAACCGAAGCCACACTCCAACATCAATGACTGAACCACGTTCCTGTAGTCATCAAAAGGAATGAGTGAAAAAGAGATTTGGTGCAATAAGTACTCTTGGTGAACCTTTGAGGAAAAGAAAATTCTCTGAAAGTTTCAGAACTCAAAAACGCAAAAGCAGAATGTCACAAAGGTTAGAGAGAAATAGCAAGAAAAAGTTTCTTGCCCAACAATTCTTGCCATAGACAAAGAGCTTGCCCATGTTTGTCCAAATAAAAAAAGAATCCTTCTTTTTGTTTGGACCACAACCAAATTGGGAAAAAGCAAACTTTTTCCCTAGGACCACAATGGGATCTTACAACACCTGTAGGTGATCCTAAAACCTGCATAATAAGTGTGAAATAAATATCTAGGTAGATCGTACACAAATACAACTTTCGCCAAGTTGTAAATATCTGAAAGAAGTATGCACCACAGAAAAGTTAGGCACACACTCAACACGAAATAAATCAAACTCATAAGTTTGACAACCTGTGTACACATACACCTGCTGTGAACACAGACAATCATAAGTTTGGCAAAATATTCTACAAGTTGATGGAGCAAGGGGTGACAGAATCGGATATAAGGCTACGGAGCTGTCAATTAGTTGTATAGATTGTACAATTCACTTATCATTGGCGGGCTAAGGCCTGTTCTTTTGTTGTTTTTTGATCTAGGCCTGGGCTGTATAGGTTTTGCTTAGCCTGGTTAGGCTGGGCTTCTTTTATTTTGTTGAGCTCTTGGGCCTGTCCAAGTTGCTCACTTAGTTTGTATGGGTTTTTTTGTCCCCCCGGCTGTTCCGATTATTCTTTCTTCTTTTATAAAATTTTTAGAATTATCCAAAAAAAAAAAACAAAAAAACTCTAACCCTAAATTTTCATAACCTTATTCTAAATTTTCATAATCATTAAAACATTTTGTTTTACTTTAAATATTTGGTTATTTGATGAAAATATAATACTAAAACTACAAAACATAGAAGAATAAATGATGGCTCCCAATCAATCAATATATATAGAAGAATAAATGATGGCTCCCAATCAATCAATATATATATATATTACACTCTAAATGATCAATTTGAGGGTTGATAGCTTGTATAAAAATTATTTTTTGCATGCTTTGAAATAATGCTTATATATTTAATGAAAATAAAATCACAATAGCAGATTTAATTAAAACAAATTTTGTTTATGCTTATATCCTTCAAGATTTAAACAAAAATCACTATTACAAAATTTGTCGCAATAAAATTGTACCATTATATCTATAGTGACAAAACTAATAGTCTCTGAGCATATTATATAGTAAATATATTGTAGTGTATGTCTCTTTTAACCTTTCATTGGTCTTCGTATTACAATAAATTTTTAGAAGCAAAATATTGTGATAAATAAAATAATTCTCTCCGGAAATTTTATAATAGTTTGAAGCATCTTTAAACTTTTAGTCTAATACTACTCCATCTGAAGGTATATAAAAAAAGTATACATACTAAATGATGTACCATCTTATATAGCATTGTCATATCATCACTGCAGGGCGTAACCAAAAAATTTATTCTGGGGCGGTCAAAATATGAAAATAGGAGCCACATTGCGATAGAAAGTTACTTTCATAGGGTTTAAACGTTAAAAAAGTAAAATACTAAATTTATAGGAACTAAATAAAAATTTCCATGACTTAAAATTTTTTGCAATAATATTTTGTGCACTAACTATTTTGTCCTAATCCAAGTACTAACATTGAAAATTTGAAATTCCCTTAAAAGAAAAAATTTAAATTTTCAATATTAATACTTGGATTAGTACAAATTGATTAGTACATATAGCATTAATCAAAATTTTGCGGGGCTCGAGGTATCCAAGCTTGGCCGGCCATGGGGTTGTTAAATTTTGGAAGAATATGTCAAACGTTGAATCACATGGTTTGGTTATAGAATTAATTGTGTCTTTATCAAGTTGTTATTTAATTCTAAAGAAGGAAACTGTGGCCTAACTATGAAACTAATAAAGAAATATCATGGCCGCCCAAGCTCGTATGTAACTCCGTGATTTCATTGATGTCACATATAATAACTAATTGTATGTGATCATGGTCATGACCATGACCTAACAAGTAGCTGCCATTTGGATGCATGGATTGGATTGTGTTGCGTATTAAAACGAAATATTTCTTTATTAGTTTGGCCACAGTTTCCTTCTTTAGAATTAAATAACAACTTGATAAAGACAATTAATTCTATAACCAAACCATGTGATTCAACGTTTGACATATTCTTCCAAAATTTAACAATATATATATATATATATATATAACTAGTATTTTATATAAGAGTCTATAACTTTATTTATGTATCACTTATTATAACTTAATTGTATGGTTAGAGCATTTCTGCTAAAAATAACATCAAAACTATCCAAATATATTTGTATGTTGACTAGTGAAGTCTCAACAGGGACAAAGACCAAGTCTTATTAGAGCTATTAATTAAGTTGTAATTACACATCTATTATTCTTGAAGAAACAGTATTAAACAAGAGTAATATTGGTTTATACATGTAATGATAATGTTGATGAAATCAGCCGCTTCAGTTTCAGCAATTGTTTGCTTGTATGTCAGTTGCATTTTCTTGGACCTTCTCGTACTTGATGTAGCTCAAACTCAAGCTCAAGCCACTACAGCTCCTAATGAAGGTCTGCTTCTTTTTATTATTTTAATTCCGAAAGATTCAGACTCTGTAACTCACTTCATTCTTCTCATTTTTTGAGTTACTTCTCTTCTGATAACAGTGGCAGCATTGAAGGCAATATTTGATAAATGGCAGGTATCTCAGAACGAAGTCGATGGAATAAAAGTGGAGACCCATGTAGTAAAGAAGTCACTGACGGCGAGGGTTTCTACACTCTCATCAACTGTAATTGTTCTTACAACAACGGCACTCTTTGCCACATTGTCGAGATGTAAGTTACTAGAAAAAGATAAAATTTTGCGAACTCGATATTTTTGGCGTTACAAGTTTCTTTCTTTAGCGTACACAAAAGGACCTTTCTTTAATTTCATGGCTGCTAGCTTACTTTTACATTTTCTTACATTACAGGACGATTTCCGATCTGGAACTTGATGGTGTGATCCCAGAGGAACTATGGAGTTTGAAATTCCTCACCTCCCTGTATGGTTTTGTATATTTCATATATGCTTATTTCAATTGTGTATAATTTTAGACCATTGCATGAGAGTGAGGATGAGTGGTTATTAAAATATTTTACTGTATCAACATCATAAAATGATTTGAGCTTTGTGTTCTTAATCTTAGTTGTCCTGTTTTTAATAGGGAAGTGAATAAAAACCGCTTGTCAGGTTCACTTTCTCCATCCATCGGCAATCTAACTGCATTAAAATTCCTGTAAGCAGCTGATATAAAATTTTAATTTTGAAACTCATACTATTTTCCTTCTTTTTATGCTAATTAGTTTTCATTTTGATCAGTGATTTTCGCGATACTAAATTATCTGGGCAGCTTCCAAAAGAGCTTGGGATGCTTTCTGAATTAGAATACCTGTAAGCTCAAACTCTGTCCCCTTCTTAACTATATAACTTCTGATAATTTACTGTACGAACTCTTTTTTTTTTTTGTAATTGCATTACAATTATATAACTGAAGAGCTAACTTCTTGGGGATGTAGAAATATTAGAACAAACAACTTCTCTGGTCCTCTGCCACATGAACTCGGTAATTTGGCGAAATTAAAGACATTGTAAGTTTTTGTAGACTTTTCGGTTTCATTTTCAATGCAGCATTTTTCTTTTATTGAGCATATCCTACTCTATAATATTCTAATATTCTGTACAAGGATGCAAAGGGTGAAAACCCCAGCTGGCAATCGTAGCTTTAACATAAACCAAATTCTCAATTACTTCACACAAGATTATACTATCATGTGTCACATAATTCGTTTACTTGGTGATGGCTTTTATTGTCAAGATACTGAATTTATGATGGAATTTATAAATATTCTTTGCCTTGGCAGATGTATGGACAATTCTGGAGTAAGTGGTGAGATTCCGTCAAGTTTTGCTAATCTAAAGAACCTAGAGTTACTGTAAGGACCTCTTGATTATGTTAATCCTCAAATTGAAAATTTTCGAATCTTAAATTCAACAGAAGATTTTTCACCTTAAAGGGAAGAATGTGACGTAAATCCATTGCTAATTTAAAAATGGCTGGCATCAGGTCTTAAATAAACTCTTTTTATTGTGATCAGGTGGGCTTTTGACATTGAACTTACAGGAAGGATCCCTGACTTCATAGGAAACTGGTCAAATATGAAAGAATTGTGAGAACACTATTGTAATTTACTTTTTCTCTCTCTGTTTTTTGCTAAATCACTCTTAAGTTACTTTAGTTATTTTAGGTTAAAGCTTTTTAAATGAGAATTTCATTTTTTTTCTTGTTATAAATTATATTGTAGGAGGTTTCAAGGGAACTCTTTTGAAGGGCCAATACCATCATCCTTTTCCAAGCTGACGAATCTAACGGATTTGTGAGTGTTCACCAGAAATATTTCATTGATCATGTTTTACTATTGCAATAATCAATGCTAACAATCTTGATGCCATGAAAAATAAAAAATGTAGGAGAATAAGCGATTTATCAAATGGGAGCTCATCGTTGTTGGCATTTGTAAGGCAACATTGTCCAAGTTGTAATATCATATGTTGAATTATGTCACATATGTCTTTTGTGTTTTTCTTCCTCTTCTTTTTTTTGTTCATGACTGTTGGTTCCCTATGATGTAGAGTACTAAAGAATAACAAAATTTCTGATTCAATTCCATCTCTCATTAGTGACAACCAGAAATTGAAACATATGTAAGTTATTTATTCCCTTTTTCTATTTTAACCTTTTTTTTTTTTTTAACCTCAATTACTTTTTGGTTGTTAGAAAGTTTCTTGGTCTTGTAATTGTAAATTATAATAATTTTTCTTCAGAGATCTAAGTTTCAACAACATAAGTGGACAGATTCCTATCTCGCTTTTCAGTTTGAGCTCGCTGGAGTATCTGTAACTTACCAATTCTAATTTGTTGTGGCTTTTACTTCCCATAGTTTACTCATTATAGTGAAACATGAGTTGCTTTTGTACTCAGGTTTCTTGGAAATAATCAGTTAAATGGTACCCTCCCTGTAAAGAAAAGTCCAGAACTTCTCAATATGTAAGTACTTCTGACATATTTGCATCAACTCATTATAGCATTCCCAAAATAGAATGCTCAACTAATTGTACCAACTGAAAAGGTGTAGTTACAGGTCGAGTTTTTCCTGGAAACCTAGTTTTTAGCCAAAGTCACTCTAGCAAAAGGCTAAACTTGCATTCTTAATCTAGACTTTCAAGTGCATAGCTTCTCCTGGATTAATGTAAATTACTTAGATTTGTGGGGTTCCTGGGAAAAAAATTGGGAAGTTGAGTAAAAACAGTGTGATCTGAATAATGCCTGAATTTTATACTTGTAAGCAGCTGCATTGTGTAGTTAACATTCTCCTCACCTAATGTTGCTAGAGATGTATCTTACAATAATCTATCTGGCAACCTGCCTTCTTGGATTCAACAACAAAATTTACAACTGTACGTACGTCCTTAACTTTTTTGAACATATAATTTATTTAACATCTTTTCTATACATTTCACATTTTCTTAGGTAAATGTATACTTTCCAGTTTAGTATTTACACAATGATGAAACTAACATTCACAATGCTATTGGTGCAATGTGCAGTAACTTAGTGGCCAACAACTTCAACCTAGAAAGTTCTAACAGCAGGTAATTCTCTTATTCTGTGTTTTGTTAAAATGCTTGAGACTCTCTATATTGAAAATGGATAATAATGGATAACTTATGGAAATTGGTTCTTTAGTAGCTAGTTCCCGCTGTCTAACATGATTTCCATGTTCCTCCCCTTTGTTCAGTTTTCTCCAGCATAGGCTGAACTGTCTCCAACGCAATTTTCCTTGCAATCGAGGTGTTGGAATTTGTAAGTACAACTTCTCCATTTCGTGGTTTCAAGAGTTTAGGGTTACAATTTAGGTAAAGTAACGCCTATTTCAACACCCATCCTAGATTTAAATAATCTATTAAAAACACTTCTTTTAGCCATTCATCAACCCACAACATACATAACAAACATGTGATCTTCGTCCACACCAATATTTATTAAATACATCAATTCATACAACTTCAAAGGATTATATATTTTCATAATATCTCTATGCTCATGGCTTTGAATAGGGTCCAACTAAATAGATATTATCCTTTGGATTTAATCATTTGGATGTAGGCTTGCATGCGTTTGCTTTTGGGCTTCACACAACCGTCAAACACCCAAAATGCATCTACTTAGTTATAAGGACCTAAGCCTTATAAATTTAATACTAAACTCATTTGCTAGCAACGTGGGATTAACAAACTCTTTACCTTATGGTCCTCACATCCTCCTGAGGTCGTCAATTACATTGTTGAGTCGCGAACCGACTTTGATATCAATTGTCAGTCTGAAATCTAGCTAATTAAATATTGTCTAGCTCTAGTAAATTCTTGTGTGACTCTCTATTTTAACCCAACCCAATTTTTCTACTATTTCTCTTTTTCTTTCCTTCTCCTCATTCTCTTCTTTTCCTTATTTTCTTCTCACCTATCGCTAACTCTTTATAAGAATGAGAGAAAGCTTATTTGATGAAATATGAATGCCATGATTGTGGCTAATCACTAAGATTACACCAATCACCCAAAATCACTCACTCAATCAATCAATTCCTTGATAGTGTAATTACATTATTGTGATTGGCAATCACCCAAAATCACTCAATCAATCAATCAATTCCCTGACTGAGTGTAATTACATTATTTTGTTTCCTTACTGTATAGCTAAACTTTTGTATAAATAGGTGATGTATTCACAATTCAAAATAATTTAATACAATACAATTGAATTCATCTAAAGATAACTCTTGGGCCCACTCTGACTTTCTTCAAATTGGCTCTTTGCCCTCTGAATTCTGACATGGTATCAAAGCATATATCTCTTAGGCATATACTTTGGCTCTCTTCAATTGTCTCTCTTGCCCTCTTAATTTTGACATGGTATCAGACCTTCCAGGTTGAATCAGTTTCCACTCAGCTAGCCTCTCTTTTTTGTCCCTACAATTCAAATAGATACTCAGTTAGCACAATACGCAGCTGGCCCCTCTTTTTGTCCCTACAATTCAAACAAATACTTGGTTAGATTTTCAAATGGTAAACAACCAAAGCTCAAACTCTGACATAATCACCAACATTTGCATTTTTTTATGCAAGCTTCTGGTTTATGACCACAAGCTTGAGGGGGATGAAATATGAATACCATGATTGTGGCTAATCACTAAGATTACGCTAATAACCCAAAATCACTCAATCAATCAATCTCCTGATTGAGTGTAGTTACATTATTTTGTTTCCTTATTAATTTTATCGCTAAACTTTTGTATAAATAGGTGATGTATTCACAATTCAAAATAATTCAATACAGTACAATTGAATTCATATCTAAAGATATCTCTCGAGACTATTCTAGCTTTCTTCAAATTGCTTCTCTTGCCCTCTCAATTTTGACATTATCTTCTTCTCTTTTCCTTTCTATTTGGCTAAGATATAAGGCACCAAGATTTTTCATTTTCTTTGCAATTAAACCCCTCCTATATATTACCTATCTTCATTATTTCCTTAGTCATCCTTACTCAATTTTTAATTCACTCCTAACAAAGATATTTTATTTATTTGTTAATATACCATTCTAATACCCTTTTTCTCATTGTTGAAAAAGAAAAATGATTAATATAAAATATATAATCACAACTAATTAAATAAAAGTAAAATAATAAGTGGCTAGATATTATAAATCAAACTTTTAGACATACATATTCTTAATGTTTTACCTTGATAAGAGGTTACCTTGCAGATTCGAACTTTGCAATTAATTGTGCCGGTCCAACAATTACATCTCACGGTATTGTGTATGAGAGTGACAATGAGCCTCTTGGTCCAGGTACATACTATTTGATAGACACAAATAGATGGGGAGTTAGTAATGTTGGAGACAACAATGATTTACAGTATAAGATTAATTCTACTACTCAAGAGTCGAGCCTTTTCCGAAGTGCTCGAATCTCTGCTTCATCTTTAAGATACTATGGTTTAGGCCTTCGAAATGGAAAGTACATTGTGACTCTCCGGTTTGCAGAATTAGCTGATTTCACTACCGAATGGGGGAGGCGTGTTTTCAATATATATCTTCAGGTATGTATTACATATTTAGATTATTTTAGCCAAACTCGCCTCACCTATATATCACATAGGTTTATGTTGAGGTTAAAGCATGATGAATGACCTTAAATGTAATACGTTTCCCAATATCTTTCCTTTCAATTGTTATTGGTTTTTGTTTCAACATTTAAATATGTTTATTCCAGGAAAATCTTGTTGAAAAAGACTTTGACATAACAAGGGTAGCAGGTGGAGTCCTTGAAAGAGCGGTTCAAAGAGAATACACGGTTCAGGTATCTAAAAACTACATGGAAATCCACTTCTTTTGGGCTGGGAAAGGGGGAGATGGACCTTTAATTTCTGCCATCAGGGCTATTGCAGGTTAATGAAATAGTAACTTCTATTTTTCTCCTTTTTCCTCTTTTGTTGATTTCCTTGCATTAGAGTATATATTGAGTTAACTACTGAGCATGATACAGATTTTGAAGTAAGCCCTCCAAGTGGACCAAGTCAAACCACTGAGAAGAATAGAACAGGCCTAATTGTGGGGATTGTTGCTGTTGTTGGGGTTGTATTTTTGTTACTTGCAATTTTCTTCGTTGTCCGAAGAAGAAAAAAGCCACAAATTGTTGATGATGGTAAATCAAAATATCGTTGCTATCACTGACGTCTTATCTATCATATTTACTAGCTATGAAAATACTACTGTTAGTCTACATCTGGTTGTAGTCTTTTATCTAGGTTAGCATCTCGGCCACATGCTGACTTAATCCCTTTAAAATGTTTCAATATAAAGGTGAGTTACATAACTTATCAAGTAAACCATGGCTCATGTACAAGAAAGCTATTGTACATATAAAAGAACAATGTATTTTACTAATGCTTGTTCAATTCATGAAGTAGAGTTCTATTCGTAAGTTCTTAAGTGAATTACAAGATAAGAACTTGGATTCTGGGTTAATTAATAGGAACAGAACTATGCCATCTTTTTTAAATATATGGAACTCTTGGTCATATTAGTTTTTTACCAAATTGCTTACCCTTCAAGCACAAAACTATGTTAAAAAGCCATGATTAGACAATTGCATTTGTTATTTCTAGCATTTCACATATTTGCATAGACAAACAAGTTCCTGATAGTAAGCTACGTTTGTTGTTGAATTTCCAGAGCTTCTCGGCGTGACTATTAGACCATATACTTTTAGTTATGTGGAACTAAAGACAGCTACAGAAGGCTTCAATTTTGCAAATAAGCTTGGAGATGGAGGATATGGATCAGTTTATAAGGTAAGCCATTGTTTTAGTTTCAAATGAGTGTGAGCAATTAGCACATTTATCCTTGAAGATTAACTGTTTTTTCTACTACTAAATACAGGTCTTAGTGTTACTTTTTGTCCTAGATTAACTTGAAAACATAATCTTTTTGGCTTTATATCAATAAATAGTCTGGCCATCTCTGAGTTTTGTTCTCTATGGTTCATTAAATAAAGACATGATGTGGTATTTGGTCAATAATAAGCATATAAAATTGATCAATTGTTAACTGATTTTTCTCACCATTTCAAGCTGAACTTTTTACATAATAGGGAACACTCAGTGATGGAAGAGTAATTGCTGTGAAGCAATTATCTGTAGCATCCCACCAAGGCAAAAGCCAGTTTGTTGCAGAAATTGCTACTATATCTATCGTGCAACATCGTAACCTAGTAAAACTTCATGGATGTTGTTATGAGAGAGCACAACGAATTCTTGTTTATGAATATATGGAAAAAAACAGCCTTGATAAAGCATTATTTGGTATGCAAACAAAATATATGTAGTACTAAGTTTTGCTTTGGAGTCCTAGCATTATTTGTCATGTCAATAACAATTTAAACTTTTGTTGCGAAGGAGGAAAAGGAAGTTTGGACCTTGATTGGGCAACGCGTTATGATATTTGTTTAGGAGTAGCAAGAGGTCTAGCTTATCTTCACGAGGAATCAAGGCTTCGAATTATACATAGAGACGTGAAAGCCAGTAATATTCTGCTTGATAGTAATCTCATACCTAAAATATCAGATTTTGGTTTGGCCAAACTTTATGATGATAAGAAGACTCACATAAGCACTCGTGTTGCAGGGACAATGTAAGACTTTTAATTAACACCTGAAATTTATTAAAATATTATGTTTTTACATTCATTAGATTACTGAAATGAATTTTGCTTCTATTGTATTGATGTAGTGGATATCTTGCACCAGAGTATGCCATGCGTGGATATCTTACAGAGAAGACTGATGTGTTTGCCTTTGGCGTTGTGATTCTAGAGGTTGTTAGTGGGAGGCCAAACTCGGATTCGAGCTTGGAAGAAGAGACGATGTATCTTCTGGATTGGGTATAAATGACATTGTAGTACCATATTTTTACTATTTTCTAATACTTGTTAAACAAATTTGAAATAACCAAACAAGGCCATATATATATATATATATATATATATATACACTCTTCGCTTTTATTTTCTACTTCCCCTCCTGATCCAATCACTCAGATATCACAACTTATATCTTTCTTGCATAATTCCCAGGTTTGGCACCTATACGAGAACAACCGCCAACTCGAGCTAGTGGACTCAAAATTGTCAGAATTCAATGAAGAAGAAGTAAAAAGCCTAATAGGAGTAGCGCTTTTGTGTACTCAGACATTGCCCTCGTCAAGGCCATCAATGTCCCGTGTGATTGCTATGCTTTGTGGAGATATGGAAGTAATTACAGTCAATTCTAAGCCTAGATACTTGACTGAATGGGCATTTGATGATGTGACCACCTTTGATAGTGGTGATATTAATGAAGAATGTGAAGATACCAGCCATTACATCTCCTCAACAAGGTTATGTACAATGGATAAAACTCCAAAAATAAGTGCTAATGAAGCCCCGTTCCCTTGATTGGCTTTTACTTTAGATTCCAGTTTTATTTCAAGTTAGTTCAATACAATTATTATTCATAATGTTAAACTCTAGTAAAAAAACATACGGAATAGATTTTGTACTACTACTTGTTCAAGAAGCACACGGCTGAATCTTCACCAAGAAGTGGAAATTGATTTTGAATTACTTCTTCTTGAACAAGCACAGAGGCTAAAGCTTCACTAGGAGATTGAAATAAAGGACTTCTCCATGACATTATTGGAAAAGGTAGATAACAAATTAATATTTTTCGCTTTATCGAAGTATGAGTTATTGAAGCTTCTTTTATGTATATACTTTGATTTGAAAGGAAAGGTGCCAAACTATTCTATAAGCTTTAACTTAGTAATGTGGGACGCAATTGGGTTGTTACAATCCACTGTGTTTCTGCAACCGACTGCCATGATAGTCCATTCACTCAAATAGATTGCGTCTTTTAAAACAAGTCCAGAATATTAATTAAACATCCACTTAAATTCAATTCACTTTATTTAAAAAAAAAAAAGGTCAAGTTCACCTCCTAAATCAAATTTAAACTTCAAATTTCAAAGGTGTTACATTTTCTACTCACTAATTATTATATAGTCCACTTAAAATGATGTATCGTTGTTGTTGAAGGTGGTCTATGTATAGGGGAACTGAAAGTCAACAAAAATTAATGGAGAAATTAAAATGCAACTCAGTAATAACTGCTACTGCTGTTTGGCTACTGAGAAAATTTGATGTTAGTCAGGGACATAACTCATAATGTTCTTTATAATTAATATATTTATGGGTGTGTTTGATGACATGAAATAAATTTATAATATTTTAACGAGTGTAAAACAAGACCAAAAAAATTTACTAATAAACAAATTATTTAGCCAACAAAAATTAAAACACCTCTAAATTAACCTACAATAAAATTTTTATTAATAAAATATTCAAAGATTTATCTAGCTTTTATAGTAAAATATTATAACTTTTGTTGTAATTTCACTTTTATGTTTTGACCCTTAAAAAAATGCATCAAAACACAAATTATATATATATATATATATATATATATATATGATATGACCCATCTGTAAGTAGTCTAGATGGTTAGAACAAATTGGGAATAGTGTGGATAGGCACGATCTCAAGTTTGATTCTCCATCTGAGCATCTGTAATCTAAGTGAAGGGCCATGTCAGTGGGTGTTAGATATAAAGAGATGTTCAACGATGTCGTTTCTCACTTGAGTTAGTGTAGATGCATATATGGTGTCGTTTGCTTATGTAAGTTGAGTGGTTAAAAGTCAGTCCTTTGTACTCACTATTCAGTTAAGAAAAATCCACAAAGTTTCCAAATTTTCAGCTTAATTCTTCTATGTTTTTCTCTCTCAAGACCTAATCTCACATGGTATTAGAGCACCATTAACTAATGTCGAACATGGCAGAAGATATTGTAACCTCTCCATCTGACAATCTTGAAAATGTCATCCCTAATTCATCTAGCTCACCTATCTCAATGACCTAAACTATCTTTTCAAGCCTTTAGGTCATCAATCCAAAGCTCACCAGAGACAATTACAGGTTCCGGTGCTCACAAATCTTGTTTGCTATAGGAGCTCATGATCTTCAGGAACATCTAACAGGTCTAGTTCCATATCCATCTCCTCTTATTACTTGTAAAATATATAGCTCAAAAAATAGAAATGTTGATCAAATTGATGATTGTTTGGTAACTAAAACAATAAATCCAGCTTACTCTTTATGGAAAAAAACTGACAAGTTCTTAGTTAATTGGTTGCTTGCCTTAATTTTAGAAGAAATGTTTAGGTCTATTTCGAAATGTCAATTTGCCTTAGAAACTGGTTCTCTCTTGAGAAAGAATTTATTACTATTCAAAGGCTAGGGCGTTGCATTTGAAAAACTTACTTTAGAACACAAACAAAGAAAATCTTAGTATCAATGATTACATTAGAAAAATGAAAGGAATCACAGACAGTCTTTCTACAGGTGGCCAAATTATTTCGGAAGATGATTTATTGTAGCATATCTTGGATGGATTAGGTCCAGAATATGATGCTATAGTGGTTAATCTTACATCAAGAATTGAGTAACCAAATGATTCTACGTCATTACAAGAAGCACAAATTCTGCTTCAAAAATATGAAATTCGATTGGACAAGTTTAATTTGGTTGATTTTCACAATAGTTCGGCACACTCTATAGCAACAGTTGACACTAAAGATTTAACAACATCAAACACTGTTTCTCTGCCTTCTCATAGTACCTATAATGTGTCTCAAGTTGCTAGTCATTCCCTTGATACAACTAGCCATCACAAAATAAGTGATACCTATCTTATACTTGGTTCCCAATCTAGACAAGGTTCCTTTCCTAATCAATTTGGTGAATATGTTCACTCACAGCCTCCCTTCATTCAACAGTATGGATACAACTTAGCAACGGTATGGATACAACTTAGGAGTTAATAGACTTGCTACTTACAATCCTTTTGGAAGAGATCGTGGTAGAAGAAATGGTAAAGGAAAACCTGTCTATCAAGTCTACAATAAGATAGGTCACATTGTTATCCATTGTTATCCACTGTTATCATCGTTTTAATTCCAATGACGATTGTGGTTTTTCAATACCTGGACAACAAAGTCAATATGGAGTTTTCAATGTTCAGCTCAACAACACTATGATGGTTTTCATGGTCCAAGTTATCAAAGTTCTTATCAAGGATCAAATAGTTTTCATTTGCCTAGCTATCAAGGCTATCAAGGACCTAACTTGCCTCTTGTGTTAGAGTAGGTGCCCTAGAGCCAATTAATTATTGTAGAATTGACTCTCTGTAATAATTTTTATTAATCAATAAAAGGCAATTTTCTTCTATATCATGTAAATCATAATTGTGTGTATTGATATATGTCCATAGGATGGTAGAACCGTGATGAGGGTATCAAATATTTCAAATCTTGATAGTGAAAACCCTATGATCACATATGATGGACATTCTAAAAATGCCCATAGCCACAATATTGTTCTGGCCAAGGACACAAATAATACGATAAGACTATCATAGTGTTGAACGACCCTATCAAAAGATAGTGACTGATCTCATTTATTAAGGTTATTTATCGACAACCTAGTGCGACACGTGGGTGCTTGCTATAGGCAAGTTCACTAACAAACTCATTAGAGGATTCCATATGGATGGTAACCCAAGTGTCTATAGAATAAATCATCTAACAAATGGTGGTGCATATGATCTTCAAACTTGAGATCACCGGAGCACCTTGTGCACCGATTGGTGTAGTTTAACACTGGCCCAATATAGTTCTATTCGGAGCTACCAATACGATAGTGATTGGCTGTATCGAGGAGTGTATCAAGACTATAGTGGATCGACAAAAGATTCATCACTCCCGAGTACGGAAGAAGTTATCTTACGACGCAGTTCAGTGAATAGCAATGACACTAAAGCTGTAGCCGTAGTAGGATTGAGTTGTTGCTCAATCTAATTTATTATTTGGGTCATTGGTCTAGTTGTTGAATACAAAGATATTGAGGATAACTGAGGTTGACACAATTTCTGTACCTTAGCCTCTATGATATAACAGATGATGAAATGATTTGATTGCACAGTAACCATGATGTAGGATCTTTGAAGATCTCTTTTAGATTCTGTCCTTAATCAGTGTAGAAAGTATTGCTACGTTTAAGCTATTACAATTTCCATAATTTCCCTTATTTTAGACTTATGTTTGGCCTTTCTCATTATCATCATTTCAGGCTTAAATTAGGTTGTTGATTGTCTTAATTTAAGGAGTCTAGTTTGCATAATTTTATTCCTTTCCTTATTTCAGTTTATAAGCTCTTATCCTATAAAAAAGGATTACTATGAACATTGTAAGCACTTCTGAGGAAATATAAAATTTATCTCTTTGAGAGTTTTCTTTCCCTTGTGGATTCAAGGAGTTTTGGTGGATTCCAAAGCTATCGTTAGCATCAAAACGATATCTGATCCACTCTTGCTTTCATCTGTGTCAAACCATATCGTTGATAGATAGCTATTTCGCTGAATCCGAGTCTATCGGGTGGCCATGATGCCTTGCTAGGGACCAATCTTGGTCTGTGTGTAATGAGATGATTAATTGGTGTTAACCGCGATATTACTCATATTGATATGATAAGGAGCCTACGGGTCACACACTTAGAAAATAATTTAAGAATTGTTTTGTGAAAGGAGTATTTTCATCTTTTAGGACAAAAATGTATTTTTGGTAATCTCACAATACAATTAAATTTACTGAGGTTATTGCCTATATTTAATTTTAATATTAAAATTAAAATTAGTGAGATTATATTTAAATATATGTGCGCATATATTTAAATGGATTATTATTATTAATTAAATGTTATATATTATTATATATATATTAATTGATTTTAATTATAATAATAATTAATTAAAACTTAAAATATCAATTAAAAGGTGTTCGGTTGCAAGGGTGAATTAGGGTTGGAGCCCATGGCTATTCCTTATTGGAATAGGGTTTTAATTGTTGCACTATATAAGTGCAACTTAAAATTAAAACAATATACTTTATTATTCAATTAAAACCCTAGCCACTCTTTTAATCTCTCTCTCTCTCTCTCTCTCTCTCTCTCTCATGTTTTTGACATTAGTGGAGAGAAAATCTTTTTCTCTTCTTGGATTCTTGAAGCCATCAAGCGAATCTAGCAAATCCCTTAATAGTTCTATGGATGATCTTCGTGTGGACGATGTGAGTGTGATTCTACTTTGAATCAAGAGCAAGATCAAATCAGAGATATTGAAGGAGCCTCCAAACGTTGGTAATTTATTTTGAATCCTTGTATGGATTTGGTTTTTTGATTTTATATAGATTTGTTACTTTACATTGGTTACGTTTTTAACATGCAAAACGTTATAATTGTTGCCTGGATCTTTGTTTTTTAGAGGAATGACAGTTTCGGCTTTAAATATTATGATTTTATTGTGTTTTTTCGCTGTTGAATCTGTTCATTTACTACATCCTGCACCCCAAAATTATAAGAGCCTTAGTTACCCAAATCAATCTCACAATTCTGGTTTTTCATCAGCACCACCATCTCAACAATTTCCTCAGCATTCTGGTGACATTAATCAAGTTCACTTTGCTGCAAAGCGGTCCCATTTCCGTGTCAGACGCATAGTTCTAGTCCATGTGTAAACAACTTATCTCTAGCAGCTTCATCACATTCATCAAGTGCAAACAAAGGACCTAATAGGACATTCCTGACAGCTTCCTCCTCCATATCACATGACCCTATCTGGTACATGGACTCCGGAGCCACTGACCGTGTGACATCTGATTTAACTCAGGTGCATACAAGCCAGGACTATGATAGATCAAGTCAGCTTCAAGTAGACAGTGGTGAGTTTTTGCATATCACTCATACAGGTTTTACATTATTACCTAGCAAATACACATTGGATTTCACTAAACACTGCGTATGTAGAGCATATTCTAGTGAAATGTGTAACCACTATAAAGTAGACACAATCCAACTTCGTGTTGTCAAATTTTAATTAGAAATGTGTAAATAATTATCAACAATTAGGATGCAGTATAAATCCAGAATATGTAGAGTAAGTAGTGGGAGTGAAAACTTACTATGTCCCAACCACTTTGTTAATATGTACTTGGCATGAATCAACTCCAACTATTTTCGCCCTGCCAAAGTAGGAAACTTTGGAGTTCATATTCTCGTCTAACAATACATTGCTAGCTTTGAGATCATGATAAATAATTTTAAGCTGAGAATCCTCATGAAGATAACACAGCCCTTAAGCAATATCTCCAATTATCTTGTAGCGTCTTGACCAATCCAATTGTCCTTGCTTTTCAGGATTTGCATATATCAAAATAAAGTTTGCAAATTGATTTCTAAGGACCAGATTCAAATGTATACTGAATGATCAACTCCATGGGCATGCATCTATGGAGGACAAATAAAATAAAATAAAAAATTTACCAGTCCAATCTAATATGTGAATAAAGAATATTGAACTCAGGATTCTTTGGATTCATAGAGACAGTTCAGACCATGCAAAAAATAGTCAAGACTTTTGTTCGGAACAAATTCATGTATAAGAATCTTTTCCTCTCCCTCCAAGCAAAATCCCAACAGCCTAACAAAATTTATGTGTTGGAGCTTGGCTACCAATACGATTTCATTCTTGAATTCTATAGAACCTTGGCAGGATCTTCTCGAAAGCCTCTTTATGGCTATTGCTCGTCCATTAGGAAGTATGCCCTGGGAATGTTCATTAATCAATCACTAGATCATGCATTCCTAAACTAAATGTCTACACCTAAAAAAATGTTCTTTGTATTCCTAGAATAAAGTAAAACCTTCTTAGCATTTCCAAGTTTACAAAAAATAATAATGTTGTAGTAGAATTTAATTCTGATTGTTGTGTTGTCAAGGATAAAGTCACCAGAGCAATTTGTTGGTGAATGTATGAGCATGAATGCCTAGATAGAATACCTACAATCTTCTATATAACTCGACACCAGTTGCAGTTCTTACTTTTCAAATAACAATCTTCTATACAACTCAACACCAACTTCAGTTCCAAGTATAGTAAACAACTCTAGATCTAGCTTTAGTCGAGTACAACTTGATATCATATCCAGCTTCAAGTATAGGAATCAGAAAACATCAAACAACAAGCATCAATCAATTTTTATTACTAGCTACTGCTACATTCAGATTGGTCTGTTGCTTGTTCAGTGCATTTTTCACTAGCTGCTACTACATTCAGCTTATTCTTCAGTGCATTGAATTGAGTTGCTGATAGTGCCTTGGTTAAGTTTTAGAGATTATTACTGGCAAGAAGAACAACAATTTCTATCAAACAGATGGTCCTGAGAATCTCATGAGCTATGTAAGCAAAAGAAAGATATTGTATTTACTTTTTCCCTTTGTTAAGTGTCGATATCTTTACACACTTGATTCATTATTGCAGGCTTGGAAACATTGGAGAGATGGAACACCGAACACCCTTGCAATTGTTGGATTCAACTCTGTCAAATTCTTATTCAAGAGATGAAGTGATCAGATGCGTCCATGTGGGGTTGTTATGTGTCCAGGAAGATCCAACAGAGAGACCAACAATGGCAACAATAGATCTCATGCTTAATAGTTACTCTGTTACTCTTCCATCACCTCAACAGCCAGCGTTTTACCTCGGCATTGGAAGGGAGGTGAGCATGCCACCATAGCTTGGCTTTGATCAAACTACAAACAAGACAACGGCATGCTCGTTGTATGAAGAATCCATTACTGAATTATATCCTCGATAATGGGGGATGACTGCTAAGCTTGTGCTTGTTAGCATGACTTGTGCTTAATTATAGGAGATTTTAGTGTATCATATGATTATGTTAATTATAGCAAAGATTGGTAGAATTTCCTAATTGATATTGTAATTAGTGTTTCTCTGTAATTATGGTAATTAGATCAATTAGGTTCTCTATTTTCCTAAATTAGTGTTTCTATATCTATATATTTTTCTTTGCCTCAAAGAGATGAATATGTGAAAAAAAGTGCTCCACTATTGTTCTGTTTGTCAGTGCTTCAAGAATCAAGATTTTGTATAATATGGTTAACTTATATACATATATATCTTTTCAAAATGAAAGGTGAAGGTGATATACTAGAATTAAGAAGAAAGTGGGAAGTAAAAAATTTTACCTGCAGTACTGAGTCGATAAATTTTGTTGTTAATTTGCATTTTGTACTTTGAAAATATAATTTCTATTTTCACATCTTAAAATTAATCTTTCTCAAGGTAGATTTTACTTCGAATCATATCAAATTATAAAATGTTTTGTATGGTTTGTGTTTTATAATTTATATATTATCAATCTGGATATATATTTGATGTATTTTTGCTATATTCATAATATAGTATTTACAAGAGTTATCTTTTAAGGACTTGTTTCATTTTCTCCAAACTTTAAGGAGTGGGGAGTGCGTTCTTTTGGTTGAGGGAGTGATTAGGATATGAAGCAATGAATAGTCAGACGATTGCTTCTTCACCACTCATGTTCACATCATAAGAGCAAAATGATAAGAACATTGTTGTGTTTTGCCCACCTCCAACAACACACCTATCATTCCAACGTCAAACTTTTCCTCTCCAACACCAGCAGCAATCTTTTGTTCATCTCACTTGTTTCCAACGTCAACCGACACTGCCGGCGACGACCCTAACAAGGTCTACGACCTCTTTCTTTGCCGTGGTGATGTCAAATACAGAAACTGCCAAGATTGCGTCAAATTTGCCACTTCGGATGTAACTAAACGTTGTCCTATTCAGAAAAAAACCGTAATATGGTACGATGAGTGCGTATTACGTTACTCAAATAAGCCTTTCTTTTCTACCGTGAACGATGATTACAACGTTTCGATGTTTAATAAAAGGAACGCTACAGAAGCAGTCCGGTTTGACAAGCTGATGAAGAGTACGAGGAACGAAAGTGCAACTCAGACTGCAAATTCTCCCGAAAAGTTCATGACAAAAAGGGAAAATTTCACAGCCTCCTAATCACTCTACTGTCCAGTCCAGTGCACGCAGGACCTTTCAAGTTTTGAGTGTAATAGATGTCTTCACCACTCTATTGCAGAATTGCAAACTACAAAAGTCGGAGGAAGAGCTCTGAATCCAAGCTGTTATGGTCGGTATGAACTGAACCCGTTTCATAATGAAAACATGAGTGCGGCAATGGCACCGACACTTGTGCCTCACTTTTCTCCACCTCTTGTTTCTGTGACAAGGCCTAAAGGTAAAGTAGAACGCACTGTGTGGTTTGTTTGAATTCGAAATTATAATCATGTGTAGTTGCTATAAAGCTCTAGCATTTGATAAGTGAGAAATATGTTTAGGGGATGGCAAATATATGCGACGGTAAAAGAGTGATTTAAAATAATAGGTGGCTTGATGAATGATAAAATGTAATTGACGGTCGAATGAAATAAAAAATTTAGCACGTGTACAACAATATATAACATTATTTTATTGAGTAAACGACCGTTCCCCACCCAAGGATTGCCTTCCTCACATTTCTCCATTTAAAAAGTTTCAAAATACAATTTTCTAACTCAAAGTTAATATTTTATTACAACCTAAAGCCGATTTTGACCACCAAAATTCTCTCCATCATGATCATTTGAACCTTCAGTCCTTTACATACAAAATCTCTCTCACTTCGGTACCTGATTTTTCATCAATTGTCGACCACCGCAAAGTTAAAGTTTCATTTTCTTAGATGATTCTGATTATGAATATTCAATCGATTACCACCATTCGATCCACGGGCCTCTACTCTACAAAACCCCTCTTATCCTGTCTCCTGATAACTCGTCGAATGCTAACTCAAAGAGTAAAGTGTATTTTAAGTATTAACAGAATATAAATTTTGGGTGAAAAAGTGGTATTGTAAAACTTTTTGGGTGGAAAAGGATCTTAAGACAAACCTTGGGTGGGAAAATGTCGTTTACTCTTATTTTATTAGGTGATCTTTATCATCTTATATATATAATTTAGAAAAGGACAATCTCACCAACTAATTATAATAATGGCGAGACTATTTGACACAGTGATGAAAAATTATGGAATTAAATTATAGATAAACATATGGATTCTTTACGTGAAAAATTCAAACGTTTTGATCATTATCTGCAAGCATGAGAAGTAAAACGAGAAATTTATGTTAATTTTATATGTCAAACATTTGGCACGTTGTTTTATAGCTTACAATTATTTTTTAGTTTTGACCAGGAAAAAAAAAAAAGAATCTATAAAACAGATGGTGCTGAGAATTTCATGAGCTATGTAAGCAAAGTAAGTACTTTGTATTTACTTTTTCACTATGCTAACTGTCCATATCTTTACGTACTTGATTATTATTGCAGGCTTGGAAACATTGTAGAGACAGGTGTTAAGAATCAGACAGCAATACAACCAATTGCTCTAATACCATGTTAAAAATCGGAGGAGTAAAATATAAAAATAAAGAACAGTAATAACAATATAAAAAAGGCATACGATATTTTACGTGGTTCGGCATAACTCGCCTACATCCACGGATGAGAGGGTTTTCACTATAATAATATGAATACGATACAAGTGTTTTATCACACCATTAACCTAGTACCTTTACTTAGGCGGACATCCTGTTCCTATGGTGTTTAATACCCTTTGGTATTTATTCGATACCTGTAGTACCCTTACCTCAAAACCCCTTGTATCCTCACATTCTCTCTTTCTCTTATTCCTCTCTCATTATCTTGAATTGGTTCTAACTCCCTTATTTATAGGTAAAATAAGACATTCTTATTCTACTAGGATTCATATTCCTATTCCTAATAGAACTCTTATAATTTAAATCATTCTCCTATTTTAACTTAAATAAAGTCCTAAACCAATTCTTCTTTCCTAGTAAAACTCAAAGTAAAAGGAAAACAAATATTCTTCAATTACAAATTCCTAAACTAAAAATTTGCCCAAAACTTAAATTCCTTTTCTTCTTGTTTGCCTTTTCTTCTTACTTGCCTTTCCTTCTTGATTGTCTTTTCTTCATCAATTACTAAAAAGTGTTCATATTCCAACACTCCTCCTTGAACCTTTTTGGTAATTCATCTTCTCAGCTTGTTCTTCATTCTTTTACTCCTCCTTTCTTCTACAACTTTAGCCTTCCACCCTTAGTGTTGGCTTCTTCTTCTTCAGCCTACCACCCTTAGTGCTAGCTTCTTTTCTCTAACCCGTGTTAGAGTCTCTCCTTTTCTTCCTCAGGTTCATCTTCTCAAGAACCTCATTCCTGCCCGATGTGAGAATTTTTGAGTTGACCACCCTGCCTACCTTCTTCTACTTCGGGCGCTCGGTGTGACACTCTCTCCCACCCAAATTCGATGACACCTTTGTCGTCATGGTCATCCTGCCTACCTCTCCCTTGAGGCGCTTGGCATGATTCGGGTCGAAGATAGTTTGGTTCTGATAGGCCCCAAGTTTCATCTCCACCTTTGGTTGGAGTCTCGATGGCTTTCTCTCGTCAATCCTGTCGCTAACATTCTTGCAGACCATCACCCTGCAATTTTTGCTTCATCTTCCTTAGGCCCCTTCTCCCGTAGGTCCCTTAAGAAAATAAGCTCTGATACCATGTTAAGAATCTGAATCTGCTCTGATACCATGTTAAGAATCTGAATCTGCTCTGATACTACGTTGAAATTCGGAGGAGTAAAACATAAAAATAAGGAACAATAATAACAACATAAAATAGGCACACGATATTTTACGTGGTTCGGCATAACTCGCCTACATCCACGGATGAGAGGGTTTTCACTATAATAATATGAATACGATACAAGTGTTTTATCACACCATCAACCTATTACCTTTATTAGGCGGACATCCTGTTCCTATGGTGTTTAATACCCTTTGGTATTTACTCGATACCTGTAGTACCCTTACCTCAAAACCCCTTGTATCCTCACATTCTTTCTTTCTCTTATTCCTCTCTCATTACCTTGAATTGGTTCTAACTCCCTTTTTTATAGGTAAAATAAGACATTCTTATTCTACTAGGATTCATATTCCTATTCCTAATAGAACTCTTATAATTTAAATCATTCTCTTATTTTAACTTAAATAAAGTCCTAAACTAATTCTTCTTTCCTAGTAAAACTCAAAGTAAAAGGAAAACAAATATTCTTCAATTACAAATTCCTAAACTAGAAATTTGCCCAAAACTTAAATTCCTTTTCTTCTTGTTTGCCTTTTCTTCTTACTTGCCTTTCCTTCTTGATTGCCTTTTCTTCATAAATTACCAAAAAGTGTTCATATTCCAACAGATGGAACACCATTGCAATTGTTGTATTCAACAAAAGATGTTAAAAAAATACAAAAACTGAACCGAACCAGTAAAAACTGGTTCGGTTATGGTTCAAAGAATTCAAAAAAACTGGATTTTAGGTTTGATTTCTAGTTTGGGTGAAAATACAAACCGATTAATTGAAACCGGTTTTACTAATATATATACATATTATATTAAATTAAAATAAAAAAATAATCTTAATAGATATTATACATTAAAATAAAATAAAAATTAAATTTATTTGTATCAATTTTAAATGTATTTGTTGTGCAGAAAATTCGGAGAGAATAATTCCTTATTAGGAGAGAAGATATTTAAATTGGCTCGATTTGGAAGAAAAATATTCATATTGACTTAGATTCAAACTAAGGTAGCCAAAGATTGTGCAACTTCCTAATCCTACATATTTGAATTTTACCTCAACTCTGTTATGTAAATGGGTGCTATATAAACCCGTCAACACTTGTTTTCAGGGGCTAGGCAATTGTTCTAGGAAAATATTCATAATTTGTAATTCTCATTCAATAACAAAAACAGTGGACATAGGCTCAAGTTCTAACTTGCCGAACCACTTTAAAAATTATCTTGTGTTTCTATTTATGACTCTTTCTTTTTTGTTTATTGCTGATTTTCATTAAATCACGTGCACATCCATTCCAGTTCTAGCAGGGTCAATCAGAATTATCTACTTGATGCAGATTTCTGTATCAACATTTTGACACTAGAAGGAGGGTCTGATTCACATCAGCTCTCTATATTTTTCTAGCAAGTCTAAACTTCTTCAACAAATCCCAACTTCTTTTTCTAGAATCATGCTATCAAATGTGAAAATCTAAGTAGGATAAATTCTAAATCTGGCTAAGTGATAAACACAAGAATTGTAGCCCTTCGAGTTAGCTTTCTGACAGTCTAGGAATCATCCAAATCCAAGGTCTATAGCTCAAGTTATCATCAAAATACTAAAGTCTGTTTCAAATCAGAGTTCTTAGATCGCATGGCTAGATCGCTTAGATCGCACACTTAGATCTCTCATATTAGAAAGAGCTTGCTAGCTCTCTAGCTCTCTAGGTCTTGAGCTCCCAAGCTATCGAGCTCTCAAGCTAGCTCTCTAGCTCTCAAGCTCTCTAGTTCCCAAGCTATCGAACTCTCAAGCTAGCTTTCTAGCTCTCAAGCTCCCAAGCTATCAAGCTCTCAAGCTATCTAGCGCCCAGATCATGAATTCAAAATCGTTGAGATCACGTGTTCAAAGTCATTGAGGTCATGCGTTGAAGATCGTTGAGATCACGCATTTAAGATCATTGAGATCACTCGTTCAAGATCATTGAGATCACGCTTTCAAGATCATTCAGATCGTGCTTTCGAGTGGCCAGATCGTGTTGCTGAGCATACAAATTGTGATTTTGAATGCTCAGATCGATAACCCAATGCTCTTAGATCAAGCTCTTCATGTTTTCTGATTGAGCTATGCTCTCAGATGAAGCTCTTCATGCTTTCTGATCAAGCTATGCTCTCAGATGAAGCTCTATATGCTTTCTGATCAAGCTATGCTCTCAGATAAAGCTCTCTATGCTTTCTGATCAAGCTATGCTCTCAGATGAAGCTCTCCGTGCTTTCTGATCAAGCTATGCTTTCAGATCAAGCTCTCCGAGCCTTCCAATCGAACTCCTTGCGCTCTCAAATCGAGCTCTTTATGCTCTCTGATTGAGCTCATAAGCTCGCTCATTCGCTTGAGATCACGTGTTCAAGATCTCTCAGATCTCTTAGATTGTGCTAGGCATGATTCAAGCTCTTCAGTTCGAGACTGTAGCTTATAGTGTGACAACCATCTAGATAAAAAACATGAGTTTTTGAAGCACGATTACGCACTCCAAAAACTGGGGGGCTATTGTTGTGCGAGAAATCCAAAGAGGATAATTCCTTATTAGGAGAGAATATATTTAGATTGACTCAATTTGAAAGAAAGATATTCAGATTGACTTAGATTCCAACTAAGATAACTGAAGATCGTGCAACTTTCTAATCCTACGTATTTGAATCTTACCTCAACTCTATCATGTAAATGAGTGCTATATAAACCCATCAGAACTTGTTTTCGGGGGCTAGGCAATTGTTCTAGGAAAAGATTCATCATTTGTAATTCTCATTCAATAAGAGAAACAATGGACATAGGCTCAAGTTCTAACTTGCCGAACCACTTTAAAAATTGTCTTGTGTTCTTATTTATGACTCTTTCCTTTTTGTTCATTGCTTATTTTCATTAAATCATGCGCAAATCCATTCCGATTCCGGCAAGGTCAATCAGAATTCTTTGTTTGGTGCATATTTCTGTATCAACAATATTGTTAGTTGTGGTCAGTGGATATTTATGAATGTTTAATTTTTATTTGGTTATGTATTGTTGAGGTTTACAATTTAATTTAGGAAAAATTAAAAAAAAAAGTTTAATCCAATTTAAGGAACTGGTTCAAAATCAGTTTTCTCTAAACCGGTTCGATTTTAGTTTAGGAATTTTCCTAAACCAAAAAACCAGTTTGGTTCAAGAAAGTGGTTAACCGGTTCGGTCAACCGCTTTTGAACACCCCTAGTTGTTATGCCTAAAAAATCAAGGCTGACGTAAGCTTATGTCAGTGAGCACCAATCAAAGTTCAAGAAGGCTTTGCGTCGTCCAGAGTCTACCACGTCGACCCAAGACAAAAAGCATATAGTTGTCAACAACCTAGCTAGCTTAAGTTTTGTCTATGAATGAATTTGGTTCACACACCTTTCTAAGCTCCATTTAATTTAATAATATTTCCTAAGTTATCAACTAATGGGACGCAAGGAAGGATTTGCATGGCACCTACCCACTTGCAGACTTGTAATCATCACCTTGAACTTAACATGTATAAATAGGCAGCTCTCCCTCACAAAATTGGGATCAGACATTCTGAATTCAATAAATAAAATAGCAAAGACATCCCACGAGAAATAGACTGGCTTAATATTCTCTCAGAATACCAAGCACTTGTAATTCAGTTCGCAATTCATGACCTATTGTAAACTTGGTTAATCATCATTAACACTCAAATAAAATAAAACAATTGATGTAGGATTCGCTTTAAGCATTCGAACCACTATAAAATTCTCATCGCCGTATTTACTTTAAGTCTTTGCATGTTATTGTGATAATAGCATCTTCTAATCAATTCTCATAATTAATCACGTGTAACTTTTAAGACCTTCTATGCACTTTGCACATGCGAGATCATTGATGTCAAAATCACGTATCAACAGTTTGACGCTAGAAGGTAGGGGTGGAAAAAACCGGTTAACCGAAAACTTGAACCGAATCAGTTTTCAATTCAAAAAAATAATTGAACCGAAACCTAACCAGTTTCGGTTAAAAACCAGTTATTAACCGAACTAAAAATTCGGTTCGGCTGACCGGTTATATATTGGGCTGCATTTTTTAGCCCAATTATGAATTATGGGCTGCTTTTTTCGGCCCATTTTTTTTCCAATTTTTTTTTTTTTTTACTTGAATTAAAATTATGCTTTACCAAATGATGAAGAAGAAGAAGGCTGAAGTGGTGTTCTCTTCTCGCTTATTATCCAAATCTAATCAGAAAAGCAGTGAAAGAGAAGAAATGGAGAAGACGAAAAAGAAAAAAAAAAACATAAAAGTGAAAGGAGAAGAAGACGAAAAAGAAACAGAAAAGTGGAGAAGGAGACGAAGAGAAGAAGACGAAAAAGAAAGAGAAATTGGTGAAGGAGAGGAAGAGAAGAAGACAAAAATATGAAGAAAAACTGAAAAAAGAAAGAGAAAGAAGACGAAGAAAGAGAAAATAGTGAAAGATAAAAAAGTTGGTGAAGGAGAGGAAGAGAAGAAGACGAAAATGTGTAGAAAAACTGAAAAAAGAAAGAGAAATCAGTGAAAGGAGAAAGAAGAAGAAAAAGAGAAAAAAGTGAAAGAAAAAAAAGTATTTGCGTTGAGAACCAAACCCAAGAAAATGCGTAGAGGAGCAGAGTAGCAGACTATAGGTCTGCGTAGCCAATACCAGGAAAAAGGGGGAAAAAATATGGGATTTTTAAAAACCGGTTTCGGTTAACCGGTTTAATATTATCCTTAAACCGTTAACCGAACTGAAAATTCGGTTTAATTATTTTTAAAAACCGAAATCGAACTGATTAATTTGAAAAACCGATTTTTCGGTTCGGTTTTGGTCTGGTTTTTCGATTCTGTTCGATTTTTGGTTTTTTTTTTCCAGCCCTACTAGAAGGGGGGCATAGATTCACATCAGCTCTCTATCCGGTATTCTCAACTGATCAGTCAGTTTCACCTTCAAAGGCTAACCACAAAACTCATGGCTCGTGGTTTTGAAGTCGAGCGCTTTAGCACCAATAACGAGGAAATTCCCTACAATTAGGAGACTGTTCCACCCAAAGTAGTAACTCCTTCCCAAACTGTTACAAAGAAAAGCATTCCCTCGACTTCCCAGGCAGATCCTGCTTTGATCGGTTACCTAAAAAAGTTTGATAATGCTCTCCAAATGATGAACCAAATGTTGGATCATTTGGACCAGGTTGTGCCACCAAATTGGTAAGGTTTTTAATGAGACAATAATTATTGTAATTTCTTATTTCTTATTTTATTTTTTGATAAATGAATAAATCTAATTTTTCTTATATTACAATTTAATTGTATTAAAATTGAATTAGTATTTGAAATGTTAACTAAAAAATAACAATTGAATTGAATTGATATTTGAAAAGTTAACTAAAGCAAATTACAGAAAAGACAAAAATATTAAAAAATAATTTTTTTGGTGGCCTGGCTTGCACAAAAACCCGCCAGGCTAGGGTTAATGGGACCTGCTATGCCCTTTTAAAAAAGTGACGGGCCTAACCTGACCCAAACTTGTTGGCGGGCTGGGTTTGGCCTGGCCCACCGTGGGTCGGGCTGGGTCGGGCCACTTTTCCACTTTTATTGACTTCTATAACAAATGAGTCTTTCCTAATTAGTCATCTTCTCCATTTATGTTCTCATTATAAATCTCATAAAATACGTTATAACTATATACTAGCTTCATGATAATTGATTTCTAGAAAAATTCCAGAGTTCTCTGCTACAAAAGAATGAACATGCCTTGCAGTAAATTCTTTGTTTTTTTTCAGTTTGTCTGTCTTCTGTGCTCTCTGATCAATTTGATAAATGCAACCGATCCATTTTACCTTTATCACATTTGCCCAAACACTTCTACTTTCACTAGGAACAACACTTATCAAACCAACCGGAATCTTTTGTTCACTTCGCTTTCTTCCCATGTCAATCGTAACGGTTTCTTCAAGGCCACCGCAGGCGACGACCCCAACAAGGTCTACGGCCTCTTTCTTTGCCGGGGTGATCTCAATTCCACAACCTGCCAAGATTGTATCAATTTTGCCACTTTGGATGTAACTAGACATTGCCCTGTTCAGAAAGGAGCAATAATAGGCTATGAAGAGTGCCTTTTACGTTATTCAAATGGGCCTTTCTTCTCTACAGTGGATGATGACGGGGGTGTTATGATGACTAATGTAGACAGCGTTTCAGAAGCAGTCCGGTTTAGTGAGCTGGTGAAGAGAATGATGAACGAGACGGTAACTCGGGCTGCAAATTCTCCGAAAAGGTTCATGACGAAAAGGGGAAATTTCACATCCTCCCAATCACTGTACTGTCTTGCACAGTGCACACAGGACCTTTCAAGTTTTGACTGTAAGACATGTCTTCAACAATCTATTTCACAGTTGCGGACGACGCAGCAAGGAGGAAGAATGCTGTATCCGAGTTGTTATAGCCGGTATGAACTTTACCCGTTTTATACTCAAAACGTGACTGCGTCTCCAGCAGTGCCTCAATCTCCTCCGCCTCATGCTTCTGTGACAAGACCTGAAGGTAAACTAGGACGCACTTTGAATTAGAAATTAAAACTGTTACCAAAATACTCAATGAACTTCTCGTATATCTAATGAAACATTTTCCTGTTTCTTGCAGGAAGAAGCCGAATCTCAACTTCAATAATCATTGCCATCATTGCTTCAATTGCTGTCGCTGTGGTGCTTTCCATTGCGATATATCGTCTCATAAGTAGGAGAGCAATAAAGAAGAATAGTGATATACAGGAAGATGATTTTGGTAAAATTACTTTAAATAGTTACAATATTATTAATCTTTCATGTCCCATTTTTGCAATCTTTTCAAGTTTATACACCAACTTTTTTAATTAAATTCGTGGAATGTATAGTATTACTTATAGTTTACACTCTGTGCATCAGGGAATGACATTACAAAGGCCTTGCAATTTGATTTTGGGGCAATTAAAGTAGCCACAAACAATTTTTCAACTGATAATAAGCTGGGTGAAGGTGGATTTGGTGAGGTTTATAAGGTATAACAATATTGTGTTGCATTTTCTCAGAAGTTTCATAGGAATTCATGATCTAGTGATTGATTAATGAACATTCTCAGGGCATACTTCCTAATGGACGAGCCATAGCCGTAAAGAGGCTTTCGAGAAGATCCTGCCAAGGTTCTGCAGAATTCAAGAATGAAATCGTATTGGTAGCCAAGCTCCAACACAGAAATTTGGTTAGGCTGATGGGATTTTGCTTGGAGGGAGAAGAAAAGATTCTTATATATGAATTTGTTCCCAACAAAAGTCTTGACTATTTTTTATATGGTCTGAATGATATCACATTAGACTTGGTGTATTTTTATTTTATTTTATTTGTCCTCCCTAGATGCATGCCTATGGAGTTGATCATTCAGTACACATTTGAATCTGGTCCTTAGAAATCAATTTGTAAACTTTATTTTGATATATGCAGATCCTAAAAAGCAAGGACAATTGGATTGGTCAACACGCTACAAGATAATTAGAGGCATTGTTCGAGGGTTGTATTATCTTCACGAGGATTCTCAGCTTAAAATTATTCATCGTGATCTCAAAGCTAGCAATGTATTGTTAGACGAGAATATGAACTCCAAAATTTCCGATTTCGGCTTGGCGAAAATAGTTGGAGTTGATTCATCCCAAGTACATACAAACAAAGTGGTTGGGACATAGTAAGTTTTCACTCCCGCAACTTGCTCTGCATATTCTGGATTTATACGGCATCCTGACTGTTGATAAGTATTTACACATTTCTAATTAAAATTTGAGAATACAAAGTTGCATTGTGTCTACTTTACAGTGGTTACATTTCACCAGAATATGCTATACATGGGCAGTGTTCAGTGAAATCCGATGTGTATAGCTTCGGAGTTCTAGTTTTAGAGATCATTACTGGCAAGAAGAGCAACAAATTCTATCAAACAGATGGTGCTGAGAATCTCATGAGCTACGTAAGCAAAAAGAAAGATATTCTATTTACTTTTTCCCTTTGTTGAGAGTCAGTATCTTTACATACTTGATTCATTATTGCAGGCTTGGAAACACTGGAGAGATGGAACACCTTTGCAATTGTTGGATTCTACTCTGTCAAATTCTTATTCAAGAGACGAAGTGATCAGATGCGTCCATGTGGGGTTGTTATGTGTCCAGGAAGATCCAACTGAGAGACCAACAATGGCAACAATCGATCTCATGCTTAATAGTTACTCTGTTACTCTTCCATCACCTCAGCAGCCGGCGTTTTACCTCGGCACTAGAAGGGAGGTGACCATGCCACCAAACAAGCCCTGCTCTGTGTATGAAGAATCCATTACTGAATTATATCCTCGATAATGGGGGATGACTGCTGAGCTTGTGCTTCAAGAATCAAGATTTTGTATAATATGGTTAACTCGCATGTACGCTAACAAACAATAAAAAAGAAAAGATCTAAGATGCATGATAAAAGTGCAGAAGATTTCCATAGTTCCCTGTTACAAAAGAATCAAAATGCCTTTCCTTGAATTCTTTCCGTTTGTCTATCTTCTATGATTTCTTATCAGTTTGAACGTTGTCGTGTTTTGCCCACCTCGACCGATATCTATCAGTCCAACGTCAAACTTTTCCTCTCCAATAGCGGCAGCAATCTTTTGTTCACTTCAGCCTTTCTTTTGTACCGTGAACGATGATTACAACGTTTCGATGTTTAATACAAGGAACGCTACAGAAGCAGTCCGGTTTGACAAGCCGGCGAAGAGTACGATGAACGAAAGTGCAACGCAGGCTGCAAATTCTCCCGACAAGTTGATGGCATCAAAGGGGAAATTTCACAGCCTCGTAATCACTGTACTCTCTAGTCCAGTGCACGCAGGACCTTTCCAGTTTTGATTGTAATCGATGTCTTCACCACTCCATTGCAGAATTGCAAACTACAAAAGTTGGAGGAAGAGCTCTGATAAGTGAGAAATACATTTAGGAGATGGTAAAATTTGTCTCACTTTTTTGAGGTTATAATGTATATGCGATGGTAAAAGAGTGATTTAAAATAATAGTTGGCGGGATGAATGATAAAATGTAATTGACGGTGGAATGAAATAAAAAATTTAGCACATGTACAAGAATATATAACATTATTTTTTTGAATAAACGACTTTTCCCCACTCAAGGTTTGCCTTAATTGCACATTTCTACCCAAAAAGTTTCAAAATACTACTCTCTCATCCAAAGTTAAAAATTCGTTATAACCCAAAGCCGATTCCGGCCACAAAAATTCTCTCCACCATGACCATTTGACCATTCGATCTCTTATATACAATACTCCTCTCACTCCAACATCTGATTTTTTACCGATTTTCGGCCATTGCAAAGGTAGGGTTTCCTTGTCTTAGATGATTCAAATGGTGAATATTCAATCGATCACCACCATTCGATCCACAGGCCTCCACTCTACAAAACCCCCTCTTACCTTGGTTTATGATAACTCGTAGAATGTCAATTGAGAGAGTTAAATGTATTTTAGGTATTAATAAAATATAAATTTTGGATAAAAAAAATGGTGTTTTGAAACTTTTTGGGTGAGAATGTGCCATTAAAACAACCATTGGGTGGGAAAAAGTCGTTTACTCTTATTTTATTAGATGATCTTTATTATCTTACATATATAATTTAGAAAAGGACAATCTCACCAACTAATTATGATAATGGCGAGACTATTTGACACAGTGATGAAAAATTATGGATTTAAATTATAAATAAACATATGGATTTATTACGTGAAAAATTCAAACGTTTTGATCATTATCTGCAAGCATGAGAAGGAAAAGAGAAATTTATGTTAATTTTATATGTCAAGCATTTAGCACGTTGTTTTATAGCTTACAACTATTTTTCAGTTTTGACCAGGAAAAAAAAGAACCTTTTTTTATTTTCTATAAAAACAGATGGTGCTGAGAATCTCTTGAGCTGTGTAAGCAAAATAAATATACTGTATTACTATTTCACTCTGTTAAGAGTCGATATCTTTACGTACTTGATTATTATTGCAGGCTTGGAAACATTGGAGAGATGGAATACCATTGCAATTCTTGGATTCAACTCTGTCAAATTCTTATTCTCGTGAAGAACTGATTAGATGTGTTAGGGCCAAAAATCATCCTTGGCCCAAATAGGAATATAGGCGTGACACTAAAGAAGCAGCGAAGCCCAATCCTGATGACCCTACCGCGTTAAGCCCATTCGGTATAATGTGTAGCCGGGCCGAACCACGTGGGCACGAGTCTCCTAATCCCAGCCCATTTCTCAAGTCTATGGGCGAGTATAGAACCCACGAACTCACCTCCCATTCCTGATCAATTTCCTGTTCGGAGTTATCCTCCTAATCAAAGTTAACTTCCTATCCGGACGCTGATAAGACAGCTGGTTATGGCCCTGATTCTTCTAAGGTTGACATCAGAGTCACACTAGGACTCCTACTTCTACCAGGATTGGGAGACCAGACAATCACTATATAAGCAGAGGCCAGCCCTCTCACAGGGGACATCAACATTACCCCTTCATACCCGAGACTCTTTACTTGAGAGTTTCACTTATTCGCCGTAGTCACGGTCCCCGACTAGACTTCCGGTAATTTCTCATTCCCTAGCCCTCACTATATTAAGCCTTTCAGCCTTGCTGACTTGAGCGTCGGAGTGCCTACGGCAAACACCACCCTGGTGTTTCCCGTTCGCTTCATGCATGTGTTTCTCTACGTGTGCAGGTACAGCAGATCGCTAGTGGCCTCAACCTCACGGGATCAGACCCTCCTTTCCGTACAGGTAGATTTTTACGTCTACAAGATGCATCCATGTGGGGTTGTTATGTGTCCGGTGTTGGAGTTGTTGACTACTTCAATAATAGAAGGTCGCGTAAATGCATCAAGGGTCCTCAATGAGCAGCAGGGGTTGATGGGGCAACGCCCCCTAATCTGTAGGCGGTTTGAGCCTATTCCATGAAGAGCCGTTATAAAATTTCTCTAAGTAATTAAATTCTTAATTGGGTTTGAGCTTAGGATAAAAGATTCTAGTAATATTATGTTTTATTCTTCAAACCTGGTATATAAATTTATTTTTCTCTTGTATGAGTGTGATAGTAAATCATAGAGGACAAATACATATATTCATTGTAACGAGAGGGGTAAGACAATATTTCAATAATATTAACTCTGTTGGAGGTAGCATGTTAATTCGGTGAATCAGGATAAATCGCGTGTATTTTTCTTTTTCTTTACTAGTTTGATATTTATGTGTGTTTACTTGTTTGATTCCATATTACTCTAAATTGTTTAAGATCCAATGGAGAGACCAACAATGGCAACAATAGATATCACGCTTAATACTTACTCTGTGATTCTTCCATCACCTCAAACAGCCGGCGTTTTACCTTGGCAGTAGAAAGAAGGTGAGCATGCCAAAGGAATTTGGCTTTGATCAAACTACAAACAAGTCAACCACATGCTCTGTGAATGAAGAATCCATTACTGAATTATATCCTCAATAAGGGTATGACAGAATCTAGATTTTGTAATATGGTAAGGTGAGGTGATATTAGGAGTAAGAAGAAATGTCAGATAAAAACTTTTACCTGCAATACTAAGTCCATAAGTTTAGTATAATAAGTTCAATCTTTTTCATTAAAATGACATGAATTTTGAATTTTTTTTTCTTTTGCTTTCATATCCTGACTAAGATTCCACGTCAGGGATCACAATGGAGCAACGGTTAAGTTATTTAATCTTACAAAAATATGAAAACATTGCATTTGGAAATCTTTAGTTATTTTGTTTTGAAGAATGAGAACACACAACAAGTTTCAACAGAACATAAGCCCTACACTATTACAAGAGGGCAGAAGATGATTAATGTTGTTATGCCTGAAAAGTTCGAGCTGACGTGGAGCCTGTCAGCAAGAGCCAATCAGGGCTCAAGAAGATTTTGTGCCACATCGCATCTGACGCATGGGAAATGGTTCCTGTCAATGCAGTAGGTGAGTGTCATGCTTGTAAGCGGTTAGAGATCGCCCACGTGTCCAAACCCTACGCAAGTTGAGGAAATCTCTTGGGCAGATAACCAATGGGATGCAAAGAAGGATTTGCACAGCACCTACCCACTTACAGATTTGTAATCATTACCCTGAAACTCTCCCACTATAAATAGAGATATTCTCTCTCATTTGCGGGATTGACTAATCTTACTCAAAAAATAGCTTACTCTCTCTCTCTCTCTCTCTCTTTGTATTCTCTCTAAACTGTAACTTAGCTCGTTGCACGCGACCTGATTTTACCCTTTTATTAATACAGTAGCAGTGGACATAGGATTCACTTTTGAGCATCCATGGTTGTCAAATAGTGTATCATATCGTGTATCGAAAACCGAATTTTTTGAATTGTGTATCGCGTATCGTATCGTATTGTATAGTAAGATACGCCTTTTTCGAAAAATAAATAAAGTAATCAAAATTTTCTAAAAACTAATATCATCCCCAAGATTAACTAAAGAATTTTGTGGTATTATTAGCTTTAAATTATGATATTACACAATCAAAATTAATCACAAAATTAGAATCTATATTATTTTCTCTCAACCATTCATATCATTTCCAAGATTAATGTCAATATCTATATCTCCACTTGTATTATTATTATTATCATGCAAAATGGGCAACACACGTCTCTCTTCACTTTCTCCATGCAAAATGAGTAAATTTGAGCAGGTTTTAGTGAACCGAGTTGTGTGACTCGATTTCAACCTGAAATTTTATTTGGGTCTTTGACCCAAATTAATAAAGTCGTATTGATATTTTTAAGAATACATATCGTATCGTAGGATATATATCAATGTCAAGGTTGTTAGTATCCTACGATACCCGATACATATCATACGATACGATTCGATACAGGTCGCCAACGATACGTATCAGAGAGTGTATCCTAAACCTTTCAAAACGTTGATATGTATCCTACGATATGATATGTATCCATTCGTATCCTTAAAAATATTGATATAAATCGATATGACTTTATTAATTTGGGCCAAAGGTCCAAAAAAAATTTATCGTCGAAACCGGGTTGCCCAACCCAATTCACTAAAATTTGTCCAAATTTACCCATTTTGCATGGAGAAAGTGAAGAGGAATATATATTGCCCATTTTACATGATAATAATAATATAAGTGGAGATGTAGATATTGATATTAATCTTGAAAATGATATGAATGGTTAAAAGAAAATAATATAGATTCTTAATTTTGTGATTAATTTTGATTATGTAATACCATAATTTAAAGCCAATAATACCACAAAATTCTTTAATTAATCTTGGGGATGATATTAATTTTTAAAAAATTAATATTATTTTATTAATTTTTTTTAAAAAGGTGTATCTTACGATACGATACGCGATACACGATTCAAAAAATTAAGTTTTCGATACATGATATGATATGCGATTTGATAACCATGATCAATGTATCGAAATGTTTATGATACACTCTCTGATACGTATTTTTGGCGACCTGTATCAAACCGTATCGTATGATACGTATTGGATATTGTAGGATACTAATAACTATGATCCGAAACACTTTAAATACTATTTCTCATCCATTATTTCAATTTATATTCTCATATCACGTGTGATCTCTAAGTCCATTTAATATTTTATACGTGCAAATAGTTGGTGTCAAAATCTAGCATAAATCATTATCCAAAGACCAAATGAGTCATGGGGCGTGGGGCTCAGATCTCTCGCCAGCCGAGGCAGTCGTCGCACGTGCAGATTCCGGTGGAATGGAAATCAAGTTTTAAAGAGAAACGACGTGTCAAACTGTTAATCGAATAGAACCGGTCTATTAGTGTGCAACTCAAATATGGCCTTGAATTCAATGCTGGAATTGGAGTTTCCAACGCTGGGCCCCATGCCCACATCTCCTGGGTCCTTAACTCCGTTACAAATGGGCATTTTTCATTCCAGTCCTGATAGAGTGATACTAATTCTCTTCACCTTTTTATTTATTTTTTTTTTTTCAAAGTTGGTTTGTTATTAATTCTTTGAAGATTGTATTAATATATGTTTATTATAAAATTACTTCATAAAAAATGGAAAGGGGAGGAAATTATCCCATTTGGGCTTATAAATATTTCCAAAAATAATTTGTTACTTTTGTAATTTATGAGTACATTTTAATAATTTTTGGTCCTTAGATACAGTCTATCTTAATAGCCATAATGTACATGACGTATATAGTTTAATTTAATACAAGGTTTAAAATTTTACTTAAATTATTGTTAGGGATGGCAAAAATGTGTCATATGAAGTTCTATCCAATCCAATCCGATCCATTCTTTAAATCTAAAAATGGATTGGATTTGCAGATAATGGATTGGATTATAGATTTATCTAATCCATAAATTTTAATATGGGCTATAGTTTGGATCGTACATTACTGTGGCATTTGTAATGATATAAAAAAAAAAATTATTTCTTAAATTATTTTTATAATTATATATTCGTATTTTAATAAGTATTTAATAAATATTTAAAATATGTTCATAATTTATATTACATAAAATTATTAATTAATTAATCATTTAAAAAAATTAAAAATACAGTGATTAGCCAGTTGCCTATTAATCATCAGTCAAAGGTGGCACGCTAGCACCAACTCTAATACTATCGGAACCAAAACATTTCGATTTATCGGAATCCGATTGAATCATCGGATTATGACACCAGTTTTAGCCGTGTAAAGTGGCGAAAGCTTTGGCAACCTCATGCCTTCAAATGAAGGATGCCGATTGAATCATTTGTAAGCTTGGAAAAACTGGAGAGATGGAACATCTTTGCACTTGTTGGACTCAATTCTGTCAAACTCTTATTATTCAAGAGATGAAGCGATAAGATGCATCCATGCGGAGTTGTTATGCGTCCAGGAAGATCAAAGAGAGAGAACAACAATGGCAACTATAGATCTCATGCTGAATAGTTACTCTGTTACTCTTCCATCTCCTCAACAACCGACAGTTTACCTGGGTTCGNCCTACACTTGGATCGGTAGCAAACACATTCAGGGACAACATTGGTGGAGCCTCCAAACGTGGGTATGAATCTAAACATTTGGATTTATTTTTCTGCAGATTCTTATTATGCATAAACTGTAAAATCTGTGCCTTGATTTTGGGTTCTAAGGAACGATCCGTGGTTGTAAAATTTTTTGTTTTCCGCTGCGCAACCGGGTCGTTTCCTAACACGAACTAGTCCTGTGAGGTTGAGGCCGCTGACAATCTACTGATCCTACACACACAAAGAAGGTAATCCTACACACACAAAGAAGGTAAGTGCGAAGCTCACGGGGGACATTGGTGTAGTGTCTGCCATAGGCACTCCGACTCTCAAGTCTACGAGGCTAAACGAGGCTATTTAGTAAGGGCTAAGGGGAAGAAAGGTTACAAAAGTCTGATCGGAGACTAGAGCTACGACGAAGGTGCTAGTTCTTAGAAGCAAGAACTCAAAGAGCTAGAAGGTGGTATTGAATATTGGATGCTTAATGAGAGGTCAGGCCTTTGTTTATATAGTTAACATAGGATCTTCAAATCCTACTAGAACTCTAAGTTCATAATGGCAGAATTTGAGTAAAAAGGAAAGTCTTGATTTACTTGCCTTCATAGCAGTAAGAGTCCTAATTCATGCAAGATTCAGGATCTTAGATAAATTGGGATGTACATGAAATAGGAAGTAGATTAATTAGGATAAGAATAAGATTCTAGGTTCTTTAGAGCGACCCTGGTTGATGGGCTTGGGCCCAAGTGATGTAATGGCGAAGCCCAGCTTGGATAATCCAACCAGTGAGAAGCTTGGTTGGTACGATAGGCTAGTCGATGGCATGAATTTTAGAGTAGGTCCAACTAGAATTGGACCATGGCACTGGGCCACATAGTAGATGTTTTCGTGTTTCGGCCTGATAGGGCCCAAGACGATTTTTGACCCATATAGTTTGTCCCCAACTCTCTAAGTTTAGGAGTACTTAGCTATGAGAGTAGTCCAATCAAGTGAATGTAGACTAGGCCAAATGACAGTGTCTTAGGTCAAGTAAAGGTCAAGTCGAATGAGGTTACTCTTAGCTTGAAAAGAATGTTAGATGCATCCTTTGTAGATGTTCCAACTCAGTCAGTTGAGCTGAGCGGGAGGATGCGAAATGCATCCTTTGTAGATGTTCCCACTTGGTTAGTCGAGCTGAGTGGGAGGGTGTAGGGTGCATCCTTCGTAGATGTCACTACTCGATCAACTGAGGCAAGTGGGAGGATGTCAAGTGCATCCTTTGTAAAAGTGCTTACTCGGTCAACTGAGTTCAGTGGGTGTGTAACTGGCCTAATGGAGATGTCTCAACCCGAATGAAGGTGTCACGCTGAGTTGCTCAATGTTGCCTAGTGTGGAATCCCCTAACTCACTCAACTTAAGTGGCCAAGTGGGGATTACGACGAGAGAAAGCACTATTCCACTCAACTTGTGTTGCCAACTTGAGGTTGTAAGAGCTGAATGGGTCTTCATTGGTCCACTTGTCCCTACTGAAAAGACAGGCATTTAATGCCTTACAGTTATCTCTTTTGGGCACAATTGCTTAATTTTTGAAACTGTTTCCTTCTTTATTCGAAAGAAAATCAGAAGGGATTTGCCGAAGGATTTTTGGCTTCATCTTAAAGTTTTTTGGTGTAGTCTTTAGGTAACTCTTTGTTTTCTCTTTATTTTTGTGCTAATTTTTGTTGTTCTATCGATTTGCTTCTAGTTTCCTAGGGAGTTTGTTTAGATTTGGTGAGTTTGTGTAGTAAAAAAGTTTGAAGTTTTCTCATAATATAGGTTTGGGATTCGTTGAGGGCGATTTCGTATGTTTGCTAAGTGTTTTTGGTGGATTGTGAGGAGAAAAACGAAAGAAGTAATTGTTTTGGGGTTTTTCTTTGGTAAATTGAAGGATTATTAGGGAAAAAGTAGAAGATTTCGTCATAATTCTGGGTTTTTTAAGGAAAGAAGATAAGACTAAGATATTTTGATCTTCCATGTGGCTTGTCTTAGCTAACTTGGTCGAGTCAAATGGTGTATGACCATGTGTGTTAGAGTAGATGCCCTAGAACCAATCAATTATTGTAGAATTGACTCTTTGTAATAATATTCATTAATCAATGATAAAAAGGCATTTTATTCTATATCGCGTAAATCGTTATTATTGCAATATGTATTGATATATATCCTTAGAATGGTAAAACCGTGACGAGGGTATCAAGTGTTTCAAATCTTGATAGTGAAGCATGGTGGCCATTCTAGAAACGTCTATAGCCCCAGTATTATTCTGAAGTAAGGGCACAGATAACACGGTAAGACTATCATAGTGTTGAACGACCCTGTCGAAAGGTAGTGACTGATCTCACTTGTCAAGGTTGTTTGGTGACAACCTGGTGCAACACATTGGTGTTTGCTGTGGGCAAGTTCACTGGACTGACCCACCAGAGGATTCCATATGGATGGTAACCCCAATGTCTATGGAACAAATCCTCTAACGAATGGTGGTGCATGTGATCCTTAGACTTGAGATCATCGGAGTGCCTTGTGCACCAATTGGTGCAGTTTGACACTAGCCTAATGCAGTTCTATTCAGAGCTATCAACACGGTAGTGATTGACGGTATCAAGGAGTGTATCAAGACCATGGTGGATAGACAGAGGATTTATCACTCCCGGGTATAGGAGAAGTTATCTCATGACGCAATTTAGTAAATGACAATGACACTAAAACTGTGGCCATAATGGGATAGAGTTGTTGCTCTATCCAGTTTATAATACAGGTCATTAGTCTAGTAACTGAATACACAATATCGAGAGTAACCGTAGGTTGATACTATTTCTATGCCTCAATCTCGTCGAGATAACGGATGATGAAAGGATCAAATTGTACGGTAACCATATTGTTGACAGGTAGCTACTTTGTTGAATCCGAATCTATCGGGTGGCCATGATGCCTTGCTAGGGGCCAATCTTGGTCTGTGTATTAGTGAGACGATTAATTGGTGTTAATCGTGATACTATACACTACCAGTATGATGAGGAGCCTATGGGTCACACACAGAGAAGATAATTTAAGACTCAGGAAGTAAGAATGACGTTTTCATCTTTTTTAGGTGAAAGGGTATTTTGGTAATTTCGCAGTGCAATTAAATTTGCTGAGGTCGTAGCCTTTTATTTAATTTGTTAAAAAAAATTAGATAAGTGAAATTACGTTTAAATATGTGTTCGCATATATTTAAATATATTATCATTATTGTTAAATGTTAATATATATATATTAATTGATTTTAATTGAGATAATGGTGAACTAAAATAAATATCTAATTGGGAGTGTTTGGAAACAAGGGGTGTTTGGGTTGGAGCCCAAGCCTATTCCATATGGGAATAGGGCAATTAAAATATCACTATAAAAGAAAAGTTTTAATTGAAAAAGGGAGAGGAATTCATTATTCATTTTTTTCATTGAAAAGAAAAACCCACAGCCCCAAAACACTCTCTCCCACACCAGTTTTAGTTTTGATTGAAAAATCAAATACATTTCGTTTCTTCTTTGTTCTTAAGACTAAAGAGGATTTAGCAAATCCCTCTTTAGTTCCTTGCAATTATCTTCATGTGGACTACGCTGGTTTGATCCTACACTTGGGTCGATAGCAAAATACATTCAAAGACAAAATTAGAGGAGCCTCCAAACGTGCATATGATTTCTTAAACTCTAAACTAATTTTCTACAGATTCTTGTTTTGATATAAACTGTAAATTTGTACCCTGATCTTGGTTCTATGGAACGATTCGTGTTGTTATTAATTTTTGTTTTCCGCTGCCTCAATGGATTGTTTCCTAACAATGTGGGCATCCGCTAGAATTGAGTGAAGTTTGGTAGTTATTTTATTTAGGCTCTAGGGATGAGTGGAGTCAAATGGAGATTTGGTGACTTAGCATAGTGAAGAGCTTACATCGAAGATATCTTGATTTGACCAAACTGATTGAGTCAAGTGGAGATAATTTGTGGATGGGTACCCTGATTCAGCCAACTTGACTGAGCTGAGTTGGGTTCTAAGGTGTTTGAGGAAGTGTATTTGTGCTTGGTTAGACATAGTGAAGTGAGTATCTTACCTTAACTAAGGACGTAGACCGAGTCGAGTGACGTCTCGTAGGTGCTTTAAAGGAGGTTTACTAGTGCCAAGCCGAGTGAAGTCTCGTAGGTGTCTTTTCAAGGAAAATCACTAGTGCCGAGCTGAGTGAATTCTTGTAGGTGTTTTTACAATGAGATTTACATAAGGTTGAGATCCATGTGAAGATGGATGATAGAAATGAGTATAAGAGAGTTGGGACTTATGTGCTATTGCCTGATGGGGAATCCTTAGGGCTTTAGGGAGTTAATGTGGCACTTCAGGTTGGCCAGGAGGCGTAAGGCCGAGTCGAGTCAAACAACGAAGGGTCAAGTGGGCGTGAGAGTGAAAAAGAGGTAGATGATCCATCTGATGACAGGCCCTTGACAAGTGGAGGTTTCGGAGATAAACTGAGTTGATTGGGAAGTGGCATTTTGACAGTCGACTTTCGGTCTAGACTTGTGAGGGATGAAAAATGGAGTGTAGGTATATGTATAAGGTATCAGATTTGACTCTTATCCGCATACTAAGGGCTCATGAAAGGGTTGACTAGGATGTCCCTGGCTGGGTAAGCATGTATGAGTAGCCTTTCTTTGATGGACTGAGGCTGCCTATTCCTTGGCTAGTCTAGGAAGTTTTACATCACTTTATGATTGCCCCCTCCTAACTGATGCTAAATGGACGGAGGCTATTGCTCTCGTTGGAGATTCTGAGCATGAGGTATTGTGTGGAGTATGAGCTGCATGACCTCCTCTATTCATACTACATGAAGGAACATGATAAAGAGAAAGGGTAGTATCAGATTGCCCTACGGCATGACTGGATGCACTTGGTTACATGTCTTAGGTCAAGTGACAAGAAGTGGAAAGATTCCTACTTCTTCCTTAAAGGTGATGTCGTATTTGGGCCGAGTTGACTGGGGGACATTCTATTCTATTGGAAAGCCATGAGTGAGTGTTTTATTTTTTTTGTCCTTATACTTTGTTGACTTAATCTTATCTACATGTCTTGTGCAGATATTTCTTACAACAAAGCCAGGAAAAGCAACGATCGAGTTGACAAGTAAACCAAGAAGATTCTTGCGATCCCTAAGGACGAGTGAGATTAGAGGTTCTGCTTGTCGGGACCAGTCTTTGGGGGAGTCATTTGTGGGCAAGTGTGGTAGAGACTCAAAGAGGTATTCATGTTCCACCCTTGAAGCCTGTGTGGCATGTGCGTTGATGGTTCGGTACACCAACCACTTGTTATATGGTAAGTCTTCTTAGAACCTTCTAACTCCAAGAGAATTGTCACTTGTAGAGAACCTAATGAAGGGTGAATTCAAACTTCCAAGTTCAAGTGAAGCGCTTGCGAAGCATCAGGCCAAGAGAAAAAGAATAGCTATTGAGGAGTCTCCCCAAGTGGAGGAGACAATCGTCCCTATTCCCGTGACTCAATCATCATCCACAGGGGCTAGATCGTCTAGTCAAGTGCCATCCCATCAAGTTGAGTTGGATGAGGAGAGTGAGACATTTACCATCACCTTCCCTATGTCAGCGTTAGTCTACTTTGACGCCTCTACTGTAGGGGCTTAGATGAGTCATTCTTGTTCCTTGAGGATGATCGTCAGCTCGGTGAGATGGGTGCACTCTCGATGGCTGACTGGAGTGTCTCACGAGCCCTTCAAATATGATTTATTCCTTGTTTCCATGTTTTCTATTCTAAGTATTGAGTCATCTTGATTGATCAGGTTTTGTGGCGAAGTTTGTATCTGAAGAAGACTATAAATACCCAAGAGAAGCAGAATCAAGAGCTTGTCAACATGAATGCGACTCTCCGCAAACAGAATGCCAAAGCTTAGGCGGTGGAGAAAGAATTGGGAGGCAAGTTGAATGAAATAAAGGCTGAGCTGGAAGATGCTAAAGCCCAACTGGAGGATTCCCAGGTCTGGTTGGAGGATTCTAGAGCCCAACTGGAAGATATGAAGACCAAGCTAGTTGAGTCTGAAGGAGAGTGTGCAGCTTTGAAGGACCGACTCGAGTCGATTATTGAAGACCCATTAGCTAAAACGGAACAAGGACCCCGAATGTCGGAACAATTTTTCATAAAATATAGCCACGTAACATGTGAAAAATCATCCACAAAAATAAAAAAATATTTATAACTAGATTTAGATAAAACGGGACAAAGACCCCAAATGTTAAAATGTATAGCATCGAAATGAGCAATTGTTTGTTTATTTTTGCTAAGACTAAAAGACACTCGATGGTATTTCCCAAATTGACATGCTTCACAGTTAAGCTGTGACATTGACTATAAACTAGGACATAAGTTCTTCAGGATTGGAAGAGGAGGATGACCAAAACGACTAGGATGAGAGAGGAGGAAAATCACTGGTACATGTAACATGTGGCGGCACTGGAGTAGAGATGTCATCAAGCACGTACAAGCCACCTGAGACACGACCCCTACCAATAATCTGCTTTGTCCCAAGATCTTGAAAGATACAATGAGTATGGAAAAAATAAACATCACAATTAAATGTAGTAGTGATTTGACTAATAGATAAAAGATTAAAGGGAAAGTGAGGAAGACACATAACAAAGGAGAGAGAAATAGATTTGGTGGGATTAGCAATACCACAACCCATAATCAGTATAGTAGACCCATTAGCTAAAGTAACAGAAGACAAATCAGAAGAAGGTGTAAATAAGCAGAGAATACTTGTATCACCTGTCATATGGTGCGTAGCACCAGAATCAATGACCCAGTTATGACTAGAAGTAGATACACAAGCTGTCCGATTACCTAGCTGAGTTAATGTAGCAGTAGTTGGTGGAATGGATGGCCAGGGGCTAGCAAGCTAAGTGAGGCGAGCATACTCATCTACAAATATAGTAATGTAAACCCCGCATTATTATTCCGATGTCCTAAGGTATGAGATTTACCTTTTCAAGTAATTTTCTTTTTTTGAGTGGAAGGGTAAAATGGTCAATTTGCATGCATTTCGAGATGTGGCCATTATAAAGTGTAAGGGGTGATGTCATTGAAGAGACATGAGGGTAGAATGCTCATAAAGTTGATTGATATGGTTAAATGGCATAAACGGTAGCCAAGGGTATAATGGTCTTTTCATACAAATCTATATAAACTAAGTATCCATAAAAGTGCACCAAGGGTAAATTAGTCATTTACCTAATTGGATTGCTTAATTACTAAGTGTTTAAAAGAAGTCAAATGACATTAAATGAGTGCTAATCATTATGTTGTAGTGGAAATGACCAAAATGCCCTTATATGCAAAATTTATACCAAATGACCCATATCTCTAACTTTTGATGGCCAATCCTATTTGGGAATTAAAAAAATGAAACATTTATAAGATATTTCCTTGGTTAAGTCGGCCAACATTCTTAAAACATCAAACTCTCTTCTTCAAGTCTCATTCTCCTCCATTAAAGGCTTAAATTCAAGCTCTCTCTCTCAAAATTTTCATAGGATTTCAAGTTGAATTTCAAAGGAGATCACCATCCACACTTAAAGAACTTCAATTTCAGGGTTTTAGGTGAGTTTCAAAACCCTAGTTGTTCTGATTTTTAGTTAAAAGAGAAATTCATAAGTGGTTATGTGTGTAAGGTAGAAAGGGTGAACCTTTGGAGCTAAGGAGGCGTGTCTTTGTGCTTTGAATACTAAGGTAAGGAAAAAATCTCCCTTATGACTACAATTGATAACACCTAGGGTTGATGAAACTTACATTTATTTATGTTAATATGAGTGTGATGCTATGTTTTGGTTATGGATTGTTTAAATGGGTGTGTTGATTGGTGTATGTGTGCATATGGAGGATGATTATGCCAATTAAGAGATTTGTAGTTGGACAATGTTTTGGCACTTTTTGGTTCTGTAAAAAGGGAGGTTTTTATGGCCTTTTATACTTAGAATGATATGGCAAATAATATGAATGTGCAAATGAAGGTGACATGGTTAAAATGAATAGAATTCGGATTTGGCTGTTTTAAGACTTATACTGTACATGCTTCACTGAATCAGTCATAACTGAAGTTATAGAAGTCNACAAACATATATCTCTACTCAATTTCTCAACAAGCATCATTTATACATGCATAAAGAAATCTCTACTCAAGGATTTCTTAAACTTTAGCTTGAGTTGGATTTACTTACCTTGTGATGGTGTGATTCCACTAGCACTTCTCTTTTCCTTTGGTAGATGTTTTTTCTCTACACTTTTAAACAATAACACAATAAGACCTTAACACCTTTATAGCAAAATTTCACATCTAGAATAAAGGTCCTCACCTTAGGATGCTTTAGATCACCTCTCTACCCAAAAACTACTCAAAAGTCCTTTAAAATCCTTGAAGGATTGGATGGAAAGTAGAGAGAAAATGGTGAATGAGTATGGCGGTGGAAGAGGAAGAATGAAAGGGTTTCTAAGACTTAACCCTTATTTACTCATATTTTACACCTTCTTTCCCAATTTGCCCGTACTCTTTCTTAGGAATTCCACCTTTGCCCTTTTAATTCCTTCAAATGCACCCCCATTTAAACTATTCTCCATGCAATTTCCTTGCATTTCACTCCCCACTTTTCCTACTAATTAGGGGTAGAATGGTCATTGTGCCCCAAAGGAAGAATTCTCTATAAACTTAATAAACATTTTTGTTAGGCCCTTCGCCGCGGCGAAGAATCTTTTTCGCCCCGGCGAAAACCTACAAAACCTACACCGTAGGTTGCAGGACTTCCTCGCCATGGCGAAGCTTCTTCTTCGCCCCGGCGAAGTTTGTAACACAAAAATTTGCCAAGTCTTTACAAATTTCAAGGCAACCACTCAACCAACTCACAATATCAATTCAACCAAGGACCAACCAAACTATAACAACAACAAACCAACTCAAATGAGGACAAAACAATAAGCATTCAAGTAATACAACACAATTAAACTACGTACCTCAAGTGCGGCGTTACAAGACTAATGAAAACATCAAGTGCAAAGACAAAAGAAATAAGCGTGCCATGTTTATGAATATTGCATAAGTTGTATATGTTTTATGTTATAGTATGTATGGTTATGTTATGACTTATGTTTATGAGGAAAGTCCAAAGTATATGACATGTTTTATAAACTTGTTAATGTCAATGAATGAAGGTCATGTCTTGTAGATAAGTAAGGTCCTGAGTAATATACCTACATAATGAACCTTATTAGTTTATAAATGGCCATATTCTCTTACTGAGCGATTAGTGCTCACCCCACGAAATGTTTTAAAATGTTTTGCAGGTAAGGATTAAGACATGAAGTTGGGAGAGGATTCCGAGGGACGCTATGAGCATGAGGGATGTTTTATTGGTGACAATTGAATGGTTCTGCTAGTATTTAGTGTAGTAATTATGCTCATATTTCATAATGTAGTAAATATGTCCATGTTCTATAATGGAGTAAATATGTTGTATTAATAGAGGAAATCAAATTGCTTGTAAAATTTGTAAAAGTGTGTATGTTTCTAGTAATTATTGCTATGGATTTCATAATTTACACCAAGAAAGGAAACTATATTATTTGACTTGTAAAATGAACTTATCATAGTCTAGAAATAAAAATAAATAAATAAAAAATGTTTTTTCAAACTACAGGTTTATTCTTTAAATAAGATTTTAAAATAAACTTCTTTCCTAGGTGTGCGTTTTCTAGGTTCTCAATGGCTAAGAGATACTTAGGAAATACCCGGCTGGGGGGGTTTTACGGTTGGTATCAGAGCATGATTTTGGGTGTTCGAAATGATGTTTTGATTGAATTGTTATAGTTATTTTATATTTAATTGATGTTGGAAATGGTGTTTGTAAGTAATGGAAGTATCATTCCTCATGCGTCCCCAAGATATTCTCTCTAGCCGATTGCTGTAAGTGTTTTCTTTACTTGCTTAGTGAATAGAATTAGCTAATGTTGATTGAAATTTGTGTGAGTAAAGAGTATGGCTATGAGGCGTTCACAAAAGGTTAATAGGAGGGGCGAGGAGAATGTTAATGAAGCAGTCACTAGTGAGCCAGTAGCACCAACTACCAATGCGCCCCTTAATAGTGGACCAGCTACTTCCATCCAAAATGCTTCTGTTTTGGATGAGGCTACATTTAACAGGATGATTCATGTAGCCATTAGTGAGGCCTTTAGGAGGGTTACCTCGGAAAGTATAAGTGAACGCAAATCCCTCAGTTCCATTAGTTCAGCCTCAGCTCCAAATAACAGTTCCACCTTGAAAGAACAACATGCATGAAGAGTGGTGGAAATGAAGAATGAAAGCATGAAAGGATGGATTCAAAAAACCGTTTTCAAACAAAGCTTGGAAAAAGGGATTATATCTACTCCTTTGCTTTGGATTGATGAAGATTAGACTCAAAATAATGAGACCTCCACACTTTAACACCACCTTGAGAGAGTTAGAGAGTGGTCGTGGCTAAGGAGAGAGCTTTTTAGTTTGCTTTGAGTGAACAATGTGTATTATGAACTAAAATGCAACCGTTTGCATTTATATATACTTGGGAAATTTTGCAATTATTTATTTTTCACTTCTAAGCCCAATAAAATCTTATTTTAAAAGGGACCGCATGAATTTATTATGCTACCCTTTGAATAATCAATATTATTCAAGGGCTCATGTAAACTAAACTAGTTTACATTAACAACCATAAATTTACCCTTTTTACCCTCTAACTATTAAAAGGTTATTTTTGTTCATCTCATTAATCTTAATGCTTTAAGATATAATAATTAAATATAATTAATTATTGCTTGACCATTTTAACCCTTAAAATGTCACAAACAATTTTCTATGTAACTATTACCATAGAAATCCCGTCATTACCCTCGGAAGGTGCTAGCCCTCTTCGGATAATCATTTCTCTCTCTCATCATTCTCTAACTTCTCAAGGCTATTGGTGTGACCACGTAGGTTCACCGTGGATTAGCCGTGAGTGATGCGTGTTTCCTACAACATGCAATATGTAGCAAGTATACTAGTCGCACAAGTAATAGAATGATGAGTGAGTATCGTTCCCACGAGGATTGTTGCTAAGCACTAAGTTTTCTACCGTTTTCAAGTTGAAGCAATCAAATTCTTTTGGATTTAAGGGAGCAATTTAAACTATAACTAAAACAAAATTTTACTAGAATAAAAGTAAACTACGGAAGCAAGATTTAAAAATATAGATAAAATCAATTCAAACAAATGGGTAGGGTTTTGACTTCATTCGGACTCTCTGGGTTAAACCTAAAGAATTAAACTAAATTCATATTCACATGCATTGATTGTAAATCGAACTCTCTAAGGTGTCCAACATACCTTCTCAGGCTATGTTTTCCTACTCTTCCCTATTAACCTTCCGCGCCCAACAAAATGAAAGTTAGTAAATCTAAGCTCATTAAGCACAAGAATCCTAGATTGATTTCACTGGTTCTTGAATCTATCTCTAGCATCCAATAATACAATGGTGATTACCCAAGAAGCTTAACATGAATTATCTTTCAATCTCATCATGTTCATCACATAAAAACAATAAATACAGAATAATCACACAATCAAAGCAAACTCATATGAAATTAATAATCATCAACTCTCTAACCCATTAGAATCCGAACTATATCAAAACCCTAACCCAAAATAGGTTAGTTCATGGCTAAATTAATAAAACAATTAAAAGAAACAAAAAATTCCAAGTTCAACATCATGGACACAAGAGAAAAGGAAAAGAATCTCCCCAATTGACGAACCACTGGTTTCACTTCGAATCTTCACACTTTGTTAATCCAAAATCACTCAAAAATCAATCTAAGAACATGTAAAAACTGCTGTCTATCTCTCCACAAACGCCCTAAACAAAAAGACTAAGTCTTTCTTTTATACCTCGCCCAAAATCCTAAAACTTAACCTAAAAATGAAACTATGTGTTTTACAAAAACTGGAGAATGCAAACTTCGCTGTGGCAAAGAAGGAATCTTGCCGCGGTGACAAAAGAATTGAATCTGGTGCATGACTGGCTTATTTTGCCGTGGCGAAGCTTCCTGAAGAATTCTGTAATTACAGAATTGCCCTCTGCTTGCTTCTGAGTCTAGAAACTCCAAATCTGTCTTTATTCGCTCAAAATGTCCATTTTAACCTGAAACACGAAATGTAAGGACTTAAGTAGCAATTCAGGCAAAAATAAACTAAGAAGTATCTAAAATCTGGCCTAAAAGCTTAAATAAACTAGTATAATCTCGGATTATCAGTGAGTCGGTTTTTGATGAATCCGTAAACTTGTCAGGAGGTCCAATGACTATGGTAAACATCTAGCAATGTGCCATAGTCCCTAAACCACGATGAAGAAATACTTCATCATACCCATTTCTGATCATACGTACCATGCAGGTAAAGTCCCTCCATTGAAATATCCAGATCAAGCACAGATTCATGGAACGTCAAAATCCTAAACTCGATCTTCTACTGAATCGTCGATCAATATGTCCGGAACTCATCATTACAAACTTGCTTTTGTATGACTAATAATAGACTCTGGCCAGAGATTCTGATTTCTGACATTTATCAACATTCGTTTAGGAACTCGAATCCGGATGGAGTCAACGGTACTCCCGATCCTATAGTTCCAAGTCAATGGATACCTTCTTGACCATCGTTCGTTTCCGCTTATGAACAACGCATGACCAAATAGGCTTTATTATACAAAACATTATTAGTCTCATATTTATAAACCGTACGAACCATACGCACCTGTATCGGATCCGACTATAATGTCTCAGGTCAAAGGACTACATCGTGCACTGATATAAACAAACGATAAATCATTGACTACATGCTTTTCCAAGTGATTTGTCGTTATTCGGTCACGTTCGAAAAACAGTTCACCAACTGCTAATCCATACCAATGCCCCAGTGTATCATCCTCATCCATACTTATATCAACTCATGATATCTTTCGGAAGCATCCAATATGCCTAATGTGCAATATAGTTACCCAAATTATATTGCTTCCGTAGGGAACCCTTTTCGATAATTCATTTACCGATTAGATGAATCATCTGGACAATTCATATACATACTTTATTTTAAATGCATGACTGAATAAATGAAGCAATTTATATATATGAATTGAAGAAGTCTTTCTTCTATTATTTATGATATATAGATATAGGACAAAATGCTGTGAAACCGACAACACGAATGGTTTCTAGGGCATACACTAATATACACTAACAAACTCCCACTTACACTAAAGCTATTAGATGTTGTATCTCATACCCATCTTCTCAAGATGATAGTCCAATTGCTTTAGTGTCATCACCTTAGTCAATGGATCAGCTACATTTTCTACTAAAGGAGTCTTCAGAATTATAATCTCTCCACCTCCAATGAATTCTCTCAAAATGTGAAACTTACGCTGAATGTGTTTGGATTTTTGGTGTGCCCTTGGTTCCTTTGCCTAGTATTGTCACAGAACATGCTTATTGGGTAAGCCATGTTCGGAACCACACCAAGTTCAATTACAAACTTTCAAATCCAAACAGCCTCATTCGCTGCTTCTGAAGCAGCAATGTATTCGACTTCTGTAGTGGAGTCAACTGTGGTTTTCTGTTTGGAACTTTTCCAACTAACCGCACCTCCATTACATAGAAAAATGTACCCTAACATAGACTTTCTATCATCAACATCTGATTGGAAATCAGAATCTAACTATCTTTGAATGTTTAACTCTGAACATCCATAATCAGAACTAGATCCTTAGTTCTTCTCAAGTGCTTAAGGATCGATTTTACAACCGACCAATGTTTCTCCCCTAGGTTTCACTGATATCTGCTCATAACACTTACATCATAAGCTATATCAGGTCTTGTACATAGCATTGCGTACATTAAGCTGCCTACGGAAGACGCATAAGGCACATTATGCATTCGCTGCCGCTCTTCACCGGTCTTTGGACCCATATCCTTAGAAAGATGAAGACCGTGAGAGAAGGGCAAGAGACCTCTCTTAGAGTTTTCCATGCTAAATCTTTTTAGCATTTTCTCTATGTATAATTTCTAGGATAATCCAATTACCCTTTTCGTTATATCTCTATAGACACGAATGTCAAGGACATAGGTTGCTTCTCCTAAGTCTTTCATCAAAAAGGTTTTGGACAACCAAACCTTAACCTCTGTCATCACGCCTATAGCTTTTCCCATCAAAAGTATGTCATCTACATATAATTCAGACTTGGAGGTTTTCCATACCATATCTCATACGGTGTTTTCTGGACAGTTTTAGACGGGACCCTATTAAGGATGTGCACAACAGTCTAGAGAGCGTACCCCCAGAAAGACATTGGTAAGTTTGTAAAACTCACCATCAATCATACCATATCCAATAAGGTACGATTTCTCCTTTCAGACACTCTATTAAGCTGGGGTGTATAAGGAGGAGTCAATTGTAAGATGATCTTATTTTCTTTTAAGAACTCATGAAACTCTGTACTCAAGTATTCACCCCCACGATCTGATCGTAGTATTTTAATACTGTTTCCAGTTTGATTTTCTACTTCATTCTTGAATTCTCTGAATTTTTCAAAGGATTCAGATTTGTGTTTCATTAAATACAAATACCCATATCGTGACATATCATCTGTAAAGGTAATGAAGTATTCAAATCCTCCCCTAGCTAAAGTACTAAATGGTCCACACACATCTGTATGTATGAGTTCTAAAAGTTCTTTAGCTCGCTCTCCTTTACTCTTAAAGGGAGACTTGGTCATCTTTCCTTGGAGACATGATTCACAGGTTGGATAGGGTTTAGAACCCAATGAGTTTAGGTTCCCACTTTCTCCAAGCTGTACTAATCTACTCTCTCTATATGACCCAATCTATGATGCCATAGAATTTTAGGAATTGATTCAAATCGAGTTTCTTTATTAGAAATGGTATTGATTGAAGCATAGTCATTCAATTCTAAGACATGCAAACCATTTGTATTCCCAACTTTACCAACTAAAATATTTCCAAAATGTATTGAACATTCTTTCCTTAAACAGTACATAATAACCTGCTTACACAAAGCAGAAATAGAAATGATGTTTCTAGTGGCTTTTTCAAAGTACAATACTTTAAACAAATTTAAACATGTCCTGAAGGTAGTCTTAGTGGGTAAGTCCCCATGGCCTCAGCTGCAACTCGTGCCCCATTTGCTATCCTCAAAATGATCTCGCCATTTGTCACTTGAGAACTATTCTGAAGTACCTGCAAAGACATCAAACATGAGAGTTGCTACTGAATCTAATATCCAGGAATGACTATTTGATAACACTTAATTCATATTAATCATAAGACATTGGTTCGTACCTACTTTTCCTTTGCCTTTCTTCAACTGTTCAGGTATTGAGGACAGTTCCTCTTCCGGTGTCCATCTTTCCACAGGAACATTTTCCCTTTGCATTGGCCTTCTCGTCCTTTGCCGTTGGCTTCTTGAAGCTCTTATTCTTGGGTCCAACTTTTGGACCTCTCTTTGGTAGCTTTTTGGGCCTTTTATTGGCCCTGCTGGTGGAGGCGGCAAAGACATCCTCATGTCCTTTCCCTTTCACATTTGCCTGTGAAATTCTTTAAGCCCGTTTAGCGATTCAGAGAGGTTTCTCTCAATCCTATTGAGATTGTAGTTAGTTATAAACGGTTTATAACTTGAAGGAAGGGATTGTAGAATCAAATTCACTTTAGGTGGTCATGCCATCTAATCGACCTAATCCATTGATCATTTTAAGATTGATCATCTGGAGGTACCCCTTCCCTCAACTTCATGCTAAAGAATGATGCACATAATTCATACTCAACCACTCTTGGATTTTCGCTGTACAACTCTTGTAAAGCTGTGAGGATATCAAAGTATTTGAAACCTCTTCATGCTTAGTTTTAAGTTCTCTATTCATGGAGGCTAGCATGTAATTTTTGCCCTCCACTATCCTCTCTCCACTTTTCAAGAGCATCAAGCTCAGCTTGTGAAGCATCGGCCAATATCAAGTGGAAGAGATGCTTCCAGGACATAAGCAATTCTTCAAAATCTAAAACATTCTAAGATTTCTTAGCCATCTTTTAGGTTGGGTCCGGTTAACATGTTATTATCCATATCCTTAGGAGAACATTGTTGGTCATTTTTGATTATTTATCACAAAGATGAAACTACAAAGAAAAGTAATTTCATTAGTGTCTTGTAATCTTTTAAACCTTTTAATGCATAATCAAATTAGTCCCACTATTTTATTCGAGTCCTACACTCCCTTAAATATGATCCGTAAATTTTCGTTGGATTAAATTTCTAGTGGGGAATCAATTTCTATAAAATTCAATTAACCCACATAATAGAATTCTTGGTTAATTAAGTCTAATAAGTAGGAAACTATTTCCTTTTATATCACTATATAAGATTTGATTCATATTCCTTGTCCTGGCTTCGGATACCTCACATAATAGAATTCTTGGTACCCTAGGCTAGTTAAATCCGAACCATTGTGCTTTCTTAGGATGGCATTTTCATCATGTCTCACATAATAGAAATCTTGGTCAAGGTGAAAATATCCACCAAGAACAAGATCAACTTAATTCTATGATATAAAGATTATATCCTCACATAATAAAATCTTGAGATATTAAATTTATATCAAAGAATTTAGTTATCCCACAATAGGAGACTTGGATTTAATAAATTTAATTTGGGAGATTTAGGTTTACCTTAGTTAATTCATTTTAACATGCCATGTTTAATTAACCATTCATACTTATCACATTATGACTAAATTAAAGCATGTGGTTGACCTTGGGCTTTTTGAAAATACATCCTAAAGGCAAACAATTACCCTAATACTTATCTTTGATTGGATCATCACCGGATCCTCTTCGGTTCCCGTCTAGCCGATTCCATTACAAATTGGATCTTAGGCACCAGGCCCTACTAAAATAAATAATAAAATTAATTATTACAAGCCATTTAATAAAAGATATTACAAACACTTTTGAATATTTTTGAAAACTAAATGGCGCTCATGATCAACCCTCTAATCTAATATTCGTTCATCACATAAATAAATATTAAACATTCATACCAAATTTAATAAACATTATTTAAAGTATATATATATTCACTAATATATAAATATAAATAATGTCATATATTAATAGATATTTATATATATATAATATAATATATATAAAAATATATAATATAATATATGCATGTGTATTTTTTATGACACATTTATCTTCTCAAAGACAATCATATCATCTTGCATCATCAATTTTTGAAACCATTCAAAAAACAAAATTATTACATTTCAAAAATATAATATTTTAGCCATGCAATGTCATTATTAGATAATTTAATCAAATTACATCATACATTAAAATTACCACCACATATATACATAATATCACAATTCACATATGAATTAAATCCATCTACTTATGCTAAGATCAAATTCCACCACTAGACACTTGCAACATTGCATACACTTCATGCAAAAATAACTTTAATCAAATTAAAGGATAACACATTTAGCATGTCAAAGCATAAATCATTTAATCAAAGTCATGGAAATGAACATGCATGAACATTTTTCTAAATAAAACATCATGCAACATTCCTAAAACATCATTCATCAATACATGAATGAAATGACATATCCTTATGGCAAAACTAGTCATGGCCGAGAATGACATATATACATGCATGTATCTCAACACATGTCATGCAATAACGATCATCCAAACATGCTTTAAATCACATTCTAACATATCCAAACTATTAGAGCAAGAAGAAAAACAATTTTCCTAAAACAAAGAGATGGCCGAGACACACACATGCATCAAACATGCTTATTACATCAACAACTCATTCATTACAAAGGCATGGTTATAATTGCTCATTATAACCATTACCATCATTCAAAGCATATGAGAATGAGAAGAAAAATGAACATCTACCTCTGATCTAGGTATGGCCGAGACATGCATGTAGAGATCTAAGATGAAAAAATCATTTTGAACCAAATCATCAACATGCAAACTCAACCAAGTATGATGAACATATGAACACATGTTATAACATGATTTTTTGCTCAAAATCGACATGCATGGAGCTTTTAAGCTTTGATACCATTTGAAAGAACAACATGCATGAAGAGTGGTGGAAATGAAGAATGAAAGCATGAAAGGATGGATTCAAAAAATCGTTTTCAGACAAAGCTTGGAAAAATGGATTATACCTACTCCTTTGCTTTGATGGAGTGATTAGACTCAAATAATGAGACCTCCACACTTTAACACCACCTTGAGAGAGTTGAGAGTGGCCGTGGCTAGGGAGAGAGCTTTTTAGTTTGCTTGAGTGAACAATGTGTCTTATGAACTAAATGCAACCTTTTGCTTATATATACTAGGGCAATTTTGCAATTATTTGTTTTTCACTTCCAAGCCCAATAAAATCTTATTTTAAAAGGGACCCCGCAAATTTATTATGCTACCCTTTGAATAATCAATATTATTCAAGGGCCCATGTAAACTAAACTAGTTTACATTAACTACCCATAAATTTACCCTTTTTACCCTTTAACTATTAAGAGGTTATTTTCGTTCATCTCATTAATCTTAATGCTTTAAGACATAATAATTAAATATAATTAATTATTGCTTGACCATTTTAACCCTTAAAATGTCACAAACAATTTTCTATGTAACTATTACCATAGAAATCCCGTCATTACCCTCAGAAGGTGCTAGCCCACTTCGGATAATAATTTCTCTCTCTCATCATTCTCTAACTTCTCAAGGCTATTGGTGTGACCATGTAGGTCCACCGTGGATTAGCCGTGAGTGGTTCTGGATGAATCCAGAAACCAATTCGAAGGCCTAACGACTATGGTAAACATCTAGCAATGTGTCATAGTCCCTAAACCACGATGTAGAAATACTTCATCGAACCCATTTCAGATCATATGTACCATGCAGGTAAAGTCCCTCCATTGAAATATCCTAATCAAGCACGGATTCATGGAACGTTAAAATCCTAAACTCGATCTTCTATTGAATCGTCGATCAATATGTCTGGAACTCGTCTTTACAAACTTGCTTTTGTATGACTAATAATAGACTCTAGCTAGAGATTCTGATTTCTGACATTTATCGACGCTCGTTTAGGAACTCGAATCTGGATGGAGTCAACGGTACTCCCGATCCTATATTTTCGAGTCAATGGATCCCCTCTTGACCATTATTCGTTTTCACATATGAACAACGCTTGACCAAATAGGCTTTATTATACAAAATATGATTAGTCTCGTATTTATACACTGTATGAACCATACGCATCCGTATCGGATCCGACTACAATGTCTCAGGTCAAAAGACTACATCGTGCACTGATATACGCAAACGATAAATCATTGACTACATGTTTTTCCAAGTGATTTGTCGTTATTCGGTCACGTTCGAAAAACAGTTTACTAACCGCTAATCCACACCAATGCCCCAGTGACATGACTATTATCGTCATCCGTACTTATATCAACTCATGGTATCTTTCAAAAGCATCCGACATGCCTACTGTGCAATATAATTGCCCAAATTATATTGCTTCTGTAGGGAACCCTTTTCGAAAATTCATTTGTCGATTAAGTGAATCATCTGGATAATTCATATACGTACTTTATTTTAAATGCATGACTGAATAAACGAAGCAATTTATATATATGAATTGAAGAACTCTTTCTTCTATTATTTATGATATATAGATACAAGACAAAATGCTCTGAAACCGACAACACGAATGGTTTCTAGGGCATATACTAATATACAGTAACACACCTCCAGTAACCAGACCAGTTATGCCAATGGGTGCTACACCTTCTGGACAAGTGGAACCAATCCATAATCTTTCTCAAAAGCACCAACCTCTGGAGTTCAGTGGTTCAAACGATCCGGCGGTGTCAAAGGAGTGGTTAGAGACTGTCGAACGGGCAATGGCCTTTTTTCCTATGAGTGACCAGGAAAAAGATTGCTATGCTTCCTATTTGTTAAGAGGAGATGCCCGGGTATGGTAGAAGCTAATGGAGCATACCTATGTGACGAGTGCCCTTTCTTGAAATGAATTCAAAAGGCTATTTGAAGCAGAATACCGGTCGGTAGACATGTTATCCATAAAGACTCAAGAGTTCACAGAATTGAAGCAAGGTAATATGACTGTTAGAGAGTATACTACAATGTTCAACTCCCTAGCCGGTTTTGCTCCTACAATGGTGAGTACTCAACAGTGCTGGTTAGAGAGATTTGTTAATGGATTGCACCCAAAAGTTGCCCAGATTGTTATAGCGGGTGGTCAACCTCTCCAGACTTACAGTGAGGCCTTGGAGCAGGCATTGAGAGCAAAGATTTATGTGAATAAGGAGAGGCAGATGGAGAACAACAAGTTGGTGATTGGTAGTTCTAGTTCGGGCCAGACAACAGTTTAGAAAGTTGAAGTGGGGAATTCCACTCAGGCCCCGGAGGACAAAGGTAAAAGAAAGTTTCAGCAAGGATTTCAAAAGAAGGGTGGCAAGAATAAGAGGACTCAACAGCAACAACAGAAAATGAATAATCTTCCCCATTGTCAAAAATGTGGGAGGCTGATGCGTTGTAACTACAACATGCAATATGTAGCAAGTATACTAGTCACATAAAGTAATAAAGTGATGAGTGAGTATCGTTCCCACGAGGATAGTGTTACTAAGTACCGATTTTTCTAGTTTAAGTCCTAATTGAAGCAATAATAAATTGGATTGATGGAAGATTAACTAACTAAAAACAAATGCAAAACCCAACAACTTAACTAATTAAACAATGCTAAAACAAATGCTAGGGTGTTGATTTCACCTAGATACGCTAACCCAAATCATAGAATCTATTACCCAAGTTCTAATTCTTTGATTGAAAATCGAATTCCCTAACTTGTAAAACATACATTCTCATGCTACATTTCCCTACTTATCCCTATTAAGCTTCCGCACCCAACAAAATGAAGATTAATAGTTCAAAGTCTTTTAAGCTTTATGGAATTCTATCTAGATTTCATAGATCGCTAAACCTATCTCTAGCTTTTGTTTAATCTATGGTATTTATCCCAAGAGGCATAATCACAAATCACTTCTCAGTCTCATTGTGAACAACTCACATTTGAATGGTGATCAATCATCCAAAATTCATTAAGCTAAAAGATAAACACTCAATCATGAAATTAAAACTCAAAGGAAATCAATTCATATAAATTTGAATCATTGTATCAAGGTTACATCAAACCCTAGCTAAACAACTCAGTTCATACTCAAAAACTAAATAAAATAGCAAAAACAAACTGAATCAAGATTCATCATTGAAAAACAAGCAAAAGATGGAGAAGTCTTCTCTAATTTGAAGCCCAAATCTTCGATCATCTTCTCCTTCCATGAGCTGCCTCCCAAATCACGAACCAAGCCCCTTTTCTCTTCCTTTTCGCTCTAATTTATACCTCTTTCACTTAAGGATGAAGCCCTAGCAAGCCAAAACGCATCGTTTTATTTTTACATCTGATGCAGGTTTCGCTGCGGCGAAGCTTTTTCCTCGCCGCGATGAACACTTCCAGGCCCAATTTGAGCATGATATAGTTCGAATAGGGAACAGTGTTAAACATATGAATTGTAGACCTTTAAATTATATTTCTGGTCGTTCAAGAATCAGCACAATCCGAGGTCTACAGATCAAGTTATGGCATAAATACTGAAGCACGTCCAAAGACGTTTTTCTTCAGTTCCCAGCGTACTTTTCACGACTTCAGGCCAAGTTTTCACCTTTGTCCAGTCAGAATTAGGAAAAACCCAAAACATGAACGTTGTAGCTCTTCTTCTTAGCTTTCCAAAGCTTCTAAATTTAGGTTATTCTTAGTTTTCAAGCTCAAGTTACACAATTTACGCTCAAAACTGTCATTTATGCTAAAAATCATCGTTTAGGCCTACAAAGACAAATTAATAGAATTAGGTAGCAATTATGGCCCAAATTGTATGAAAAGTATCCTAAATCCTATCAAAATTCAATGCAAAATCATAGTGTAAAATATGCTTCTCAGAGGCAGCATAAGGGGAATTGTCTATTAGGGACCAATGTGTTTCAAATGTAAACAATCAGGACATATGGCAAAGGACTGTAAAGTTACTCAGGCTACTTTCCTTCAGACTGTTGGAGGGTCGACTGCCACAGTTTACTTAGTGGCTCAGAAAGAAGCCAAAGCCAATCCATCTGCAGTTACTGGTCAGTTACAATTCCACTCTACCTCTTTATATGTATTGATTGATTCTGGGACTACCCATTCTTTTATCTCATATGGTATTATAAAAAGATTAGGTTTAGAGCCTAGTAAAGTGGAACATGTTGTTAAAATTTAGATGCCTAATGGGGAGAATTATTTTGCTGATAAGTTGTTAATAGGGGAAATTATAGTGATTTATGGGCATGAGTTGAATGTTGATTTGATTGTTTTTGATATGCATGATTTTGATATCATTTTGGTAATGGACTTCCCGAGTAAATATGGAGTATTGATAGACTATTGGAAGAAGAAGGCCAGGTTTAACTTAGATGTTGGAGATAGTTTCACCTTTGGGGAAGGTCATCTACACAACCTAATGATAAGTGTAGTGAAGGCAATGAAGATGATAAGGAAGGGTTGTACAGGGTACATAGCTAATGTGGTGAATAAAGAAAATTTTCCAGACTTTAGTGTTTAGGATGTACCCATAGTACGAGAATTCGAAGATCTATTTCCAGAAGATTTGCTAGGACTTCCTCCAGAAAGGGAAGTGGAGTTTTGCATAGAGTTAGCTCTTGGTACGGCACCAATATTTAAGGCCCCATATAGAATGACTCCAACAGAGTTACAAGAGTTAAAGAAGCAGCTTCAGGAGTTGTTAGATAAAGGTTTCATTCGACCCAATCATTCTTCATGGGGAGCTCCTATTTTATTTGTCAAGAAAAAAAATGGTTCGATGAGAATGTGTATCGATTACAGGGAGGTCAATAAGGTGACGGTGAAAAACAAGTATCCATTTCCAAGAATTGCTGACTCGTTTGATCAGTTAAAGGGAGCTTCGGTGTTTTCCAAAATTCATCTTCGGTCAGGCTACCATCAAGTGAGGGTCGCTGACAAGGATATTCCCAAGACTACATTCCGAAGCAGGTATGGGCATTATGAATTTATAGTGATGCCATTTGGATTGACTAATGCACCAGCGGTGTTCATGAATTTGATGAATAGTATTTTCCATGATTGTCTAGATAAATTTCTAGTAATTTTTATAGATGATATCTTGGTTTATTCCAAAACAAAGAAAAATCATGAAGAGCATTTGAGATTTGTGTTACAAAGACTAAGGGAGAAAAAGTTATATGCTAAGTTCTCTAAATGTGAGCTTTGGTTGGATCAAGTAGCATTCTTGGGACATGTTATTTCACAAAAGGGTATTTCAGTGGACCCTAGTAAGATTGAAGCAGTGATTGAATGGCCAAGACCAAAGATTATAAAAGAAGTTAGAAGTTTTCTTGGTTTAGCAGGGTATTACAGGAAATTTGTGGAAGGCTTTGCTAAATTAGCTTCTCCACTCACAACTCTGACAAAAAAAAAAAAAAAAAAAAAGCCCCATTCAGATGGACTGAAACCTGTGAGAAGAGTTTCCAAGAATTGAAAAGAAGATTAACTACTGCTCCTGTTTTACCTCTTCTAGAGGATGGAGTAGATTATGATATTTATACTAATGCTTCTCATAATGGTTTGGGGGCGGTATTGATGCAAAAAGGCAAGGTGATTGCTTATGCCTCTTGTCAGCTGAAAGACTATGAAAAGAGGTATCCCACTCATGATCTCGAATTAGCAACTGTCGTTTTTGCTTTGAAGATTTGGAGACATTATCTCTTTGGGATGAAATGTAATATTTACACATATCACAAAAGTCTAAAATACTTTTTCACCCAAAAAGAATTGAATATAAGGCAGAGAAGATGGCTTCAGCTGGTGAAGGACTATGAATGTGATATTATGTATCAGCCAGGGAAAGCTAATGTAGTTGTAGATGCCCTCAACAGGAAAGTCTCCTTAGCTCAGCTAACTTTTCAGAAGCACCTGCAACAAGAGATAATGAAGGAGGGGATAGAGTTGGAGATTGGGAAATTGTCCAAAATTGAAGTTTGGTCTAAGTTGTTGGAGGAAATTAGAGAAAAACAAGCGGATGATGGGTTTAGTAAAGGAATTGAACAGCAGTTGAAAGATGGCAGAGAATCAGAATTCAAATGGGTGAATGGAATTCTAAAATTTAGAGATATAGTGTATGTTCCTCAGGATATTGAATTAAGAAGAAGATTTTAGAGGAAGCACATAGTACTCTTTACACTGCTCATCCAGGGAGTGTAAAGATCTATCAAGATTTGAGGAAGAGCTATTGGTGGTCAGGGTTAAAGAAAGATTTAACTAAGTATGTTACTAGATGCTTGGTGTGCCAACAGGTTAAAGCAGAACATCAGTGCCCTTCAGGATTGTTGCAGCCTCTTAGTATTCCTTGGTGGAAATGGGAAGATATTTCTATGGACTTCATTTTAGGTCTTCCTAGAGTGCAAAAGGGTTATAATGTCATTTGGGTGATTGTAGATAGATTGACTAAATCTGCTCATTTCATTCCAATTACAGACAAGATCTCCTTTGATCAACTAGGCCGATTATATGTCAAAGAAATAGTAGATTACATGGAGTACCTAGTAGTATTGTCTCCGACAGGGATGTGAAATTTATGTTAGTATTCTGGAGTAGCATGCAGAAGGCATTGGGTACTAGGCTTAATTTCAGCACAGCCTATCATCCTCAGACAGATGGACAGATAGAAAGAACGAATCAAATATTGGAGGATATGTTACGAGCATGCTGTATGGATCACAAGTTGAATTGGTGTGACATTTTCCCTCTAGTTGAATTTGCTTATAAAAATAGTTATCAAGCAACCATTAAAATGGCACCATATGAAGCCTTGTATGGAAGGAAATGTAGATCTCCATTACATTGGGACGAAATAGGAGAAAAGAATGCATTAGCTCAAGCTTTTGGTCCAAAAATGACACAAAAAATTGATAGAAGATGTAAAGTTAATCGGAGAGAGAATGAAGCACGCCCAAGACAGACAGAAGAGCTATGTAGACCCGAAAAGAAATGATGTAGAGTTCCAAGTAGGAGAAAAGTGTTTGTGAAAATCTCTCCTTATAAAAGGGTGATGAGGTTTGGAAGAAAAGGGAAGCTTTCCCCTAGATATTAAAAGAACAACATGCATGAAGAATGGCAGAAATGAAGAATGAAAGCATGAAAGGTTGGATTCAAAAAACGTTTTCAAACAAAGCATGGAAAAAGCATTATACCTACTCCTTTGCATTGGGATGATGAGGACAAGACTCAAAATGATGAGACCTCCACACTTTAACACCACCTTGAGAGAGTTAGAGAGTGGCTGTGGCTAGGGAGAGAGCTTTTAGTTTGCTTTTGAGTGAACAAAGTGAATAATGATCTAAAATGCAACCATTTGCATTTATATATACTTGGGCAATTTTGCAATTATTTGTTTTTCACTTTCAAGCCCCAATAAAATCTTATTTTAAAAGGGAGCCCAAGTATTTATTATGTCACCCTTTGAATAATCAATATTATTCAAGGGTCCATGTAAACTAAACCAGTTTACATCAACAACCCATTAGTTTACCCTTTTGCCCTTTAATTATTAAAAGGTTATTTTAGTTCATCTCATTTATCTTAATGTCTTAAGCTATAATAATTAAATATAATTAATTATTGCTTGACCATTTTAACCCTTAAAATGTCACAAACAATTTTCTATGTAACTATTACCGTAGAAATCTCGTCATTACCCTCGGAAGGTGCTAGCCCTCTTCGGATAATCATTTCTCTCTCTCATCCTTCTCTAACTTCTCAAGGCTATTGGTGTGACCATGTAGGTCCACCGTGGATTAGCCGTGAGCCGGTTCTAGATGAATGCAAAAACCTATCCGGAGGCCCAACGACTATGGTAAACATCTAGCAATGTGCCATAGTCCCTAAACCACGATGAAGAAATACTTCATCGAACCCATTTCAGATCATATGTACCATGCAGGTAAAGTCCCTCCATTGATATATCCTGATCGAGCACGGATTCATGAAACATCAAAATCCTAAACTCAATCTTCTATCGAATCGTCGATCAATATGTCCGGAACTCGTCATCACAAACTTGCTTTTGTATGACTAATAATAGACTTTGGCTAGAGATTCTAATTTTATACATTTATTGACGTTTGACTAGGAACTCGAATCCGGATGGAGTCAGCGGCACTCTTAATCTTATATTTTCGAGTCAATAGATCCCTTCTTGACCATCGTTCGTTTCCACATATGAACAACGCATGACTAAATAGGCTTTGTCATACGAAACATGACTAGTCTCGTACTTATACACCGTATGAACCATACGCATCCTTATCGGATCTGACCACAATGTCTCAGGTAAAAGACCTACATCATGCACTGAGATAACCAAACGATAAATCATTGACTACATGCTTTTCCAAGTGATTTATCGTTATTTGGTCACGTTCAAAAAACAGTTCACCAACTGCTAATCCATGCCAATGCCCCAGTGACATGACTATCATCGTCATCCGTACTTATATCAACTCATGATGTCTTTCAGAAGCATCCAGTATGCCTACTATGCAATATAGTTGCCCAAATTATATTGCTTCCGTAGGGAACCATTTTCGATAATTCATTTACTGATTAAATGAATCATCTGGACTATTCATATACATACTTTATTTTAAATGCATGACTGAATAAAGGAAGCAATTTACATATATGAATTGAAGAACTCTTTCTTCTATTATTTATGATATATATATATATAGATACAAGACAAAATGCTCTGAAACCAACAACACGAATGGTTTCTAGGGCATACACTAATATACACTAACAAACTCCCACTTGCACTAAAGCCATTCGATGTTGTGTCTCACACCCATCTTCTCAAGATGATGGTCTAATTGCTTCGGTGTCATCGCCTTAGTCATGGATTAGCTACATTTTCTGCTAAAGGTGTCTTTAGAATTATAATCTCTCCACCTCCAACGAATTCTCTCAAAATGTGATACTTACGCTAAATGTGTTTGGATTTTGGTGTGCCCTTGGTTCCTTTGCCTATGCAATAGCTCCAGTATTGTCACATAACATGCTTATTGGGTAAGCCATGTTCGGAAACACACCAAGTTCAATTACAAACTTTCTCATCCAAACAGCCTCCTTCGCTGCTTCTGAAGTAGCAATGTATTCAGCTTCTATAGTGGAGTCAGCTATGGTTGTCTGTTTGGAACTTTTCCACCTAACAGCAACTTCATTACTTATAAAAATGTACATTGATGTAGATTTTCTATCATCAATATCTGATTGGAAATCAGATTTGAGTATCCTTGAATGTTTAATTCTAAACATCCATAACTCAGAACTAGATCCTTAGTTCTTCTCAAGTACTTACAGATCGGTTTTACAACCGACCAATGTTTCTCCCCTGGATTTGACTGATATCTAATCGTAACACTTATGGCATGAGCTATATCAGATCTTGTACATAGCATTGCATAAATTAAGCTGCCTACGGCAGACGCATAAGGCACATTACGCATCCGATACCGCTCTTCATCGGTCTTTGGACCCATCTCCTTAGAAAGATGAAGACTATGAATGAAAGGCAAGAGACCTCTTTTAGAGTTCTCCATGCTAAATATTTTTAGCATTTTCTCTATGTACAATTTCTGTGATAATCCAATTACCCTTTTCGTTCTATCTCTATAGGCACGAATGCCAAGGACATAGGTCGCTTCTCCTAAGTCTTTCGTCGAAAAGGTTTTGGACAACCAAACCTTAACCTCTGTCATCATGCCTATATCATTTCCCATCAAAAGTATGTCATCTACATATAATATGAGAAACATGATGGCATGATCTTTAACCCACTTGTATACACAGGGCTTATCCGGATTCTTGACAAAACCAAATGATTTGATTATGTCATCAAATCGAATGTTCCAACTTCTTGAAGCTCACTTCAATCCATAAATGGATCGATGCAATTTGCATACCTTATGTCTTTCAGCAAAGGATACAAAACCCATCGGTTGTTCCATACAGATGTTTTCCTCAATAAACCCATTGAGGAAAGATGTTTTGACTTCCATCTGCCAAATTTCATGATCATGGTATACTGCGATGGCTAGCATTATATGGATGGATTTAATCATAGCTACAGGAGAGAAGGTTTCCTCATAATCCAATCCTTGTTTCCGAGTATAACCTTTTCGCCACCAATTGAGCTTTGAAGGTCTCTACCTCCCCATCCTTGCCAACTTTTCTCATGTAGACCCATTTGCAACCTACAGGAACTATTCCCTCTGATGGATCCACAAGTGACCATATTTGATTGGCATGCATTGATTCTATCTCAGAATCCATCTCTTTCAGCCACTTTCCTAAATCTCTATCTAGTATTGCTTCTTCGTAGCTTCTAGGATCATCACCATGATCATCTACTCCCACTAAGTAAGATTCAAAATCTTGCTCATGTAGGAACCCATATCTCTCTAGAGGTTTTGATATTATAGAAGACTTTCGTATTAGAACCATAGTATCTGATACTGAGGTTCGCTGAGTGGATGTTCCATCTTCAGCAATCTCGGTTCTTGGCTCTTTGAACTCTTCCTTGAGTTCAATATTTCTTCCAACACCGCCTTCCTCCAAGAACTCATTCTCGAGAAAGCGCGCATTTCTACTGATCCAAACCCTTTGATCACTTGGGAAGTAAAAGTAATATCCTAAACTATCTTTAGGATATCCAATGAACCGAATCTTCTCAGATTTAACATCCAACTTATTAGATTTAACTAATTTAACATAAGATGGACAACCCCAAATATTCATATAATTTAGACTTGGACGTTTTCCATACCATATCTCATACGGTGTTTTCTGAACAGTTTTAGACGGGACCCTATTAAGGATGTGCATAGCGGTCTGGAAAGCGTACCCCCACAGATACATTGGCAAGTCTGTAAAACTCACCATCGATCGTAGTATATCCAATAAGGTACAATTTCTCCTTTTAGACCCTCCATTAAGCTGGGGTGTATAAGGAGGAGTCAATTGTGAGATGATCCCATTTTCTTTTAAGAACTCTTGAAACTCTGTACTCCAGTATTCACCCCCACGATCTGATCGTAGTATTTTAATACTCTTTCCAGTTTGATTTTCTACTTCATTCTTGAATTCTTTGAATTTTTCAAAGGATTCAGATTTGTATTGCATCAAATACAAATACCCATATTGTGACATATCATCTGTAAAAGTAATGAAGTATTCAAATCCTCCCCTAGTTAAAGAAGTGTGGATCTTGATTTGTGTGGTGTTGAGGAGGTTGGATGTTTGATTTGGGAGTGTTTTGTTGAGTTTGGAAGAAGAGTGATTTTGGGGGTCTACGTGCAATTTTTTGAAAGTTTGGTGTTTTTGCAAGATTTATTGTGGTAAGTAGCAAAGGTATTTAGAGTTGAATTGTCTATTTAGAATCTTAGTTTGGGGGTACATTAGAGTTATCGAACCAAAAATGCCGCTCAAAGTACCTTCCAAAGGTAAAGGAAAAGGGAAGAAGGTAGACAATAGATTTATTAATGACAAGGCTCGACTACGGTATGAAGGAGCAATCCAAAGGAAGGATAAAAGGGTTTATTGCCGAGCGTGGATTGACCACGAGCCATGCTGTTGAGTGGAGTCAAGGGAGATGTTAGGAGTTATTTATGAGTGAACCTGCACATGCAACAATAGAGCCGATAGTGAGAGAGTTTTATGCCAACCTCCCTGACAGTGATCCTGGTCATGTGTTTGTGAGGGGTATTGATGTGCCATTTGATGCGAAGGTCATCAATGACTTTTATAACCTGCCTGAAATTGACCGTGATAAGTATGAGGAATTTAGGAAGACACAGTTTAAGGATGAGGTGATACTTAAGGTCATAGCAAAACCGGATACCCCTTGGGAGATTTCGAAGAAGGGAAAGAAGAGCATCAAGGGAACTAATTTGATACCTGTGGCTAGGTTGTGGCAGTACTTTGTATGTGCGAGGATGTGCTGGAGACGCACTATAGTACAGTGACTTATGAGAAGGCATTGTTGCTTTATTCCATTGCCACAAGAAAGAGAATTGATATGGCAAACATTATCATGACTAATATACAGCATACAGCATGCAGCCATACCAAGGCGAGGGAGCTTCCTTTTCCCATATCTCATTACAGAGTTGTGCACTCGAGCGGGAGTCAAGAAGATAGTGATGAGCCACTTATCCATCATGCACCAGTCCTCGACACCAACTACTTTCAGAAGCATCTTGAGCGTCCACCCAGTTAAGGACCTAGATCTGGAATGAAAATATAGAGAACAACACAGGGCACTGCCACATCATCCAGTCCACCACCATTTTCATTATTTCGGCATGCTTAGAAACATTTTATGTGATTAGGCAAAGTCTTGATAATGTTGGTGGACTCTAGAACCTAGTTGAGAAGTGCTTGAGGCGAAATTCTAGGAATAGACATTATTGAGGAAGTGATTTAAGCAGTTTTTCGAAACGTTTGAGCCTTTCCAGCCAACCATGAATTTTATCCCTAGTTACCCATTTGAGCCTTATGAAATCATTGTTGTTCTATTTTTCTTGTGCAACCAATAATGCCCAAACCTTTCACCCTAAACACGTCCGCAACCTTTAAGAGAATTCTACATCGAATGCAAACACAAAGAGCTTGGAGAGTTGTGTGAATGAAATAAAAGAATAGTTTGGGGGTTGTGAGAAGGGCAAGAAGAATAAGAGGGGTAATTAACCTCAAATTGATTATTGTTGTTTTCTAAAAAAATTGAGAATTGCATTGCAGTAGTAAAAATGAGAAGTGCACATGCTTGAGAGTTATTAAATGATTGATATCTTAAGTGGTGGTTAAGGAAGAAAGTGGACGTTGTTTAAGTCTTGGTGTTTGCTTAAAGGAAACCAAGTTCTCTTGCTTAGTTTATCCTTTCCTTTTCTTTGAAGCCCACTAACCGAGCCTAACGTTACAAGCCTATAAAGACCTTTTGATCTTTAGTGATGTCTAATCCTCATTAGTGGAGAGTAGTTAAATACTTAGGCTTATGGAGTCTGCCGCCATTTGATAAACTTTGCATTTTTGCATAAAATAATCCGAGAAGTCGGAATGTGAACTGAAGTGGGGATCACTTACTCAGGGGACCAATAGAGAAAAACAGTCAATGCAACTTATAACTTCTTGGAGTGTTGAGCATTTTTCAGTAATAATTTTTTAACAATTATTGAGATTTGTATAAATTCTAGGCAGTTCTTATGTTGAGTTTGAGTCTAATTTTTGTCTTATCATTTTCAGTTTTGTTGTTTTGTGTTTTTGGCTGTTTGTTGTTTTTCTTTCTTTGTGTTTTGTACCTGATGCTCGGGGACTAGCATATCTTTAGTTTGGAGGTATTTGATAATCCGAGGATTATACTGTTTTATTTAGATTTTTTAACCGGATTTTGGATACTTCTTAGTTCGTTTATGCCTGAATTGCTACTTAATTTCATATATTTTCTATTTCAGGCTGAAACGTGCATTTTTAGCAAATAATGAGCGAATTTGAGTTTTTGGACCCAGAAGCAAGCAAATCTCAGAATTTGGGAAAGTTCTAAAGCAGAGTTGAAGCACTATGGAGTTTGTTCCCATGGGAAAGCATCAAAGATTGAAGATTCAAGCAAGGAAGCAAGCGGAGGGCAATTCTGTAAATTTAGAATTTTCCAGGAAGGTTCGCCGCGGCGAAAGAAGTTAGGCACAAAATTCACTTTAGTTCGTCGCCGCGGCGAAACTGTTTCTTCGTCGTGGCGAAGTCTGCGAAATTTTGTTTTCTCCAAAACACATAGTTTTATTTTAGGAAAGGTTTTAGGTTTTTGAGCGAACTATATAAGAAAAACCTTGCCATTTTGGTAGAGGTTCGTCTAGTTTTCGTTGCATTTTTAGTAGCTTTTACATTTGGAGAGAAGATTTGAGCTTTAATCTTGTGGATTCTTTAACTAGGGGAGATCTCTACTCTTTTCTCTTTATTTCAATATGTTGAATACTGTGTTTACTGTTTTTCTTACTGTTTGTGTTAATTTAGTTATGAACTAACCCATTTTGGGTTAGGGTTTTGATGTAATTCGGATTTCTATGGATAATCAATTGATGATTGTTTCTTTTATATTCTATTGCATAGATTGTGTGATTATTCTGATTTTTATTGATTTTACTTGTTGAACATGATGAGATTGAGAAATGAATCATGTTGAGCTTCTTAGATAATCACCATTGTTATTTTGAATGCTAGAGATAGATTTGAGAAACAATGAAATCAATCTAGGATTCCATTAGCTTAATGAACTTGGATTTATTAATCTTCTATTTGTTGGGTTTGGATGATTAATAGGGAAAAATGGGAATTCATAGCCTGAGAAGGTATGTTTTACAACTTAGGGAATTCGGTTTACAATCTGTGCATGTGAGTGTAAAAGTAGCATAATCCACCGAATTAATCCATAGAGTCCGAATGAAGTCAAACCCTAACCGTTTACTTTATTTGATATTACTCTTGTGTTAAATCTTCCTTTCATAATTTAGTTGTTTTTACACTTAGTAAAATTTGCTTTCAGTTTAGTTTTATATTCTCCCATAATCCAAGCAATTTTCAATTTCTCCAACTTGAAAACAAACAGGAAATTCAGTGCTTAGCAACCAATCCTCATGGGAACGACACTCACTCATCACTTTATTACTTTATGCGACTAGTGCACTTGCTATTTTTGCATGTTACAGTAACAACGCATCAATGACCCAATCTATGATGCCATAGAATTTTAGGATTTGATTCAGATCGAGTTCTTTTATTAGAAATGGTATTGATTGAAGCATAGTCATTTAGTTCTAAGACATACAAACCATTTGTGTTCACAGCTTTACCAATTAAAACCTTTCCAAAATGTTTTGAACATCCATTTCCATTAAACATTACATAGTAACCTGCTTTACACAAAGCAGAAATAGAAATGAAGTTTCTAGTGGCTTTTTTAAAGTACAATACTTTAAATAAATTCAAAACATGCCTTGAAGGTAGTCTTAGTGGGCAAGTCCCTATGGCCTTGGCTGCAACTCGTGCCCCATTTGCCATCCTGAAAATGATCTCGCCTTTTGTCATCTTAGAACTATTCTTAAGTACCTGCGAAGACATACAAACATGAGATGTTGCTGCTGAATCTAATATCCAGGAATGACTATCTGAATTAACACTTAATTCATATTCAATCATAAGACATTGGTTCGTACCTGGTTTTCACTTATACTCTCCAAGATAGGAATGACTATCTGAATTAACACTTAATTCATATTCAATCATAAGACATTGGTTCGTACCTGGTTTTCCTTTGCCTTTCCTCAAACTGTTCAGGTATTAAGGACAGTTCCTCTTCCAGTTTCCATCTTCTCCATAGTGGAAACATTTCCCCTTTGCATTAGCCTTATCTGCCTTCACCGGTGGCTTCTTGAAGCTCTTATTCTTGGGTCCAACTTTTGGACCTCTCTTTGGTTGCTTTTTGGGCCTTTTATTGGCCCTGCTGGTGAAGGCGGCAAATACATCTCTATGTCCTTTCCCTTTCACATTCTACCTGTGAAATTCTTTAAGTTCATTTAGCAATTCAGAGAGGTTTCACTCAATCCTATTGAGATTGTAGTTAGTTATAAACGGTTTATAACTTGGAGTAAGGGATTGTAGAATCAAATTCACTTTGAGGCGATCTGACATGACCACCCCATATCCATCAATTTGACCTAATCCATTGATCATCTTAAGAGTATGATCATCTAGAGGTACCCCTTCCCTCAACTTCATGCTAAAGAGGGATGCACATAACTCATACTCAACCACTCTTGGATTTTTGCTGTACAACTCTTGTAGAGCTGTGAGGATATCATAAGCATTCGAAACCTTTTTATGCTTAGTTTGAAGTTCTCTATTCATTGAGGCTAGCATGTAATTTCTAGCCCTCCTACTATCCTCTCTACACTTTTTCAAAGCGTCAAGCTCAGCTTGTGGCGCATCCAGTTCAATATCAAGTGGAAGAGGTGCTTCCAGGACATAAGCAATTCTTTCAAAATCTAGAACAATTCTAAAATTTCTTAGCCAATCCTTAAGGTTGGGTCCGGTTAACATGTTATTATCCATTATCCTTAGGAGAACATTGTTGGCCATTTTTCGATTATATATCACAAAGATGAAACTAAAAAAAAAAAACAATTTTATTAGTGTCTTGTAATCTTTTAAACCTTTTAATGCATAATCAAATTAGCTCCCACTATTTTATTCGAGTCCTACACTCCCTTAAATAGGATCCGGAAATTTTTGTTAGATTAAATTTCTTAGTGGGGAATCAATTTCTTATCAAATTCAATTAACCTCACATAATAGAATTCTCGGTTAATTAAGTCTAATAAGTAGGAAACTATTTTCCTTTTATATCACTATATAAGCTTTGATTCATATTCCTTGTCCTAGCTTCGGATACCTCACATAATAGAATTCTTGGTACCCTAGGCTAGTTAAATCCGAACCATTGTGCTTTCTTAGGATGGCATTTTCATCATGTCCTCACATAATAGAATTCTTGGTCAAGGTGAAAATATCCATCCAAGAACAAGATCAACTTAATTCTATGATATAAAGATTGTATCCCTCACATAATAGAAATCTTGGGATATTAAAATTTATATCAAAGAATTTAGTTATCCCACAATGGGAGACTTGGATTTAATAATTTTAAATTGGGGAGATTTAGGTTTAACCTTTAGTTAATTCATTTTAGCATGCCATGTTTAATTAACAATTCATACATATCACATATATGCATAAATTAAAGCATGTGGGTTGACCATGGGGCTTTTCGAAAATACATCCTAAAGGCAAACTATTTACCCTAATACTATATCTTCGATTGGATCGTCATCCGGATGCTCTTCGGTTCTCGTCTAGCCGATTCCATTACATATTGGATCTTAGGCACGCAGGCCCGATTAAAATAAATAAATAAAATTTAATTATTACAAGCCATTTAATAAAAGAATATTACAAATACTTTTGAATATTTTGAAAACCAAATGGCGCCCATGATCAACCCTCTAATCTAATATTCATTCATCACATAAATAAATATTAAACATTCATACCAAATATAATAAACAATTATTTAAAGGCATGAATATAAATATATAAATATATCTCATATATTAATAGATATTATATATATATTCATGTGGTAATTTAATTATAACTTTGGGCCATGCAACAATTACACATTTTATAGGAATCATTACACAAACACTTTTGTCATATTCCACCCAAAGATATACTATTTAATTGTTAGCATCATTTCAATACTTTTCACAAAAGTCATGCATGGCATAGATAAGTGGGATTTATTACTCCAAGAGTAATCATTCTATGACACAAGTTACTTTTAACTAAAGTAATACTTTTTATGACATATTTATCTTTTCAAAGACAATCATGCCATCTTGCATCATCATTTTTGAAACCATTCAAACAACCAAATTATTACATTTCAAAAATATAATAATTTGTGCCATTCAATGATGCATTATTAGATAATTTAATCAAATTAAACATCATACATTAAAATTACCACCATCATATATACATAATATCACAATTCATCATATGAATTAATAATCCATAACCTTATGCTAACATCAATTTCCACCACTAAACACTTGCAACATTTGCATACACTTCATGCAAAAATATACTTTAATCAAATTAAAGAACAACACATTTAGCATGTCAAAGCATAAATCATTTAATCAAAGTCATGGAAATGAACATACATGAACATTTTTCTAAATAAATCATCATGCAACAACCATCATCCAAGCATACATTTAGACCCTTTATGGAACAACTTCCAAAACACATTACAAACTCATTTGAATAAAACAAGAATCAAATGAATAAAAAACATGCATGGCCAAATTTAGCAAGAAAAATTCTATGCACTAATCAAGGCATGCATGAACACTTTTGTCACCATAAAATGTATATATAAATTAAACATATAATGATTCTTGCATGCTTCAAATTAAAAAATCAAAAACATCTTTACACATTTTATGTCATGTCCGAATCTCATTCCAAGGAAAAAACAATAAACATTTCATTATCTTATTACTAGGTCAAAACAAGAACATGCATGTCACTTTCATACATGATAAACACAAGAACACTTGGAAAATGTCATTTTTGCTTATAAATTCGACATGCAAGGAGCTTTTAGCTCTGATACCATTTAAAAGAACAACATGCATGAAGAGTGGCAGAAATGAAGAATGAAAGCATGAAAGGTTGGATTCAAAAAACGTTTTCAAATAAAGCATGGAAAAAGCATTATACCTACTCCTTTGCTTTGGGTTGATAAAGACAATACTCAGAATGATGAGACCTCCACACTTTAGCACCACCTTGAGAGAGTTAGAGAGTGGTTGTGGCTAGGGAGAGAGCTTTTAGTTTGCTTTTGAGTGAACAAAGTGAATAATGATCTAAAATGCAATCATTTGCATTTATATTACTTGGGCAATTTTTCAATTATTTGTTTTTCACTTTCAAGCCCCAAGAAAATCTTATTTTAAAAGGGAGCCCAAGTATTTATTATGTCACCCTTTGAATAATCAATATTATTCAAGGGTCCATGTAAACTAAACTAGTTTACATCAACAACCCATTAGTTTACCCTTTTGCCCTTTAATTATTAAAATGTTATTTTAGTTCATCTCATTTATCTTAACGTTTTAAGATATAATAATTAAATATAATTAATTATTGCTTAACCATGTTAACCCTTAAAATGTCAAACAATTTTCTATGTAACTATTACCGTAGAAATCCAGTCATTACCCTCGGAAGGTGCTAGCCCTCCTCGAACAATCATTTCTCTCTCTCATCCTTCTCTAACTTCTCAAGGCTATTGGTGTGACCACGTAGGTCCACCGTGGATTAGCCATGAGCTGGTTCTGGATGAATCCGAAAACCTATTCGGAGGCCCAATGACTATGGTAAACATCTAGCAATGTACCAGAATCCCTAAACCACAATGAAAAAATACCTCATCAAACCCATTTCAAATCATATGTACCATGCAGGTAAAGTCCCTCCATTGATATATCCTAATCGAGCACGAATTCATGGAAAATCAAAATCCTAAACTCGATCTTCTATCGAATCGTCGATCAATATGTTCGGAACTCGTCATCACAAACTTGCTTTTATATGACTAATAATAGATTCTAGCTAGAGATTCTGATTTTTGACATTTATTGACGTTTGACCAGGAACTCGAATCTGGATGGAGTCAGTGTTACTCCTAATCCTATATTTCCGAGTCAATGGATCCCTTCTTGACCATCGTTTGTTTCCGCATATGAACAATGCATGACCAAATAGGCTTTATCATACGAAACATGACTAGTCTCGTACTTATACACCGTATGAACCATACGCATCCTTATCGGATCCGACCACAATGTCTCAGGTCAAAGAACTACATCGTGCACTGATATAACCAAACGATAAATCATTGACTACATGCTTTTCCAAGTGATTTGTCGTTATTTGGTCATGTTTGAAAAACAGTTCACCAACCGCTAATCCATACCAATGCCCCAGTGACATGACTATCATCGTCATCCGTACTTATATCAACTCATGATATCTTTCGGAAGCATCCATTATGCCTACTATGCAATATAGTTGCCCAAATTGTATTGCTTCCGTAGGGAACCATTTTCGATAATTCATTTATTGATTAAATGAATCATCTGGACTATTCATATACATACTTTATTGTAAATGCATGACTGAATAAAGGAAGCAATTTACATATATGAATTAAAGAACTCTTTCTTCCATTATTTATGATATATAGATACAAGACAAAATGCTCTGAAACCGACAACACGAATGGTTTCTAAGGCATACACTAATATACACTAAAAGATATATCGGTCCATATGAGGTATTAGAGAAAGTGGGCAAAGTAGCTTATAGACTTGCCTTACCAGCCAGTATGGATCGGATCCATAATGTTTTCCATGTTTCCCTGTTGTGAAAGTATGTTAGTGATCCTTCGCATATACTAAAAGCAAATGAAGTGGAGTTAAAAGATGAACTAATTTATGAAGAATGTTTAATTCAGATTCTGGATAGAAGAATAAAAGAGCTCCGAAATAAGAAAATACTGCTTGTTAGAATACTATGGAGGAATCATAATGTAGAAGAAACGACATGGGAGGTTGAGCAAGATATGAAGGAAAGATATCCAGACCTCTTCAACTAAATTTTGAGGACGAAATTCTTATAATGGGGGGATGATTGTAAACCCCGCGCCATTATTCCAATGCCCTAAGGTATGAAATTTACCTTTTCAAGTAATTTTCTTTTTTTGAATGGAAGGGTAAAATGGTCAATTTGCATGCATTTCGATATGTGGCCATTATAAAGTGTAAGGGGTGATGTCATTCAAGAGAAATGAGGGTAGAATGGTCATAAAGTTGATTGATATGGTTAAATGGTGTAGACAGTAGCCAAGGGTATAATGGTCTTTTCATNCATAAAATGTCACAAAACTTCACATCCAAAGCAAGAATCCTTACCTTAGGATGCCTTAGATTGATCTTCTACCCCAAATCACTCCAAACGCCCTCTAAAATTCCTTGAACAATTGGAAGAGAAATTGAGAGGAAGTATAAAGGAGAGTGGCGGTGGAGAAGAAGAATGAAGGGTTTTGCAATGACTTAATTCCTTTTAATACAATTTATGCACAAGCATTCGCATTTTGCCCCTACTCTTCCTTGGGAATTCCATCTATATCCTTTGATTCATTACAAACACATCCCCATATTAACATATTCTCCAAGCAAAATCCTACCATTTTACTCCCCCTTTTCCTACTAATTAGGGGTAGAATGGTCAAATTGCCTTTAGGGAAGAAAATATCTAAAACTTAACAAACATTTTGGTCGGCCCGTCGCCGCGATGAAAAAGCTTCTGTCGCCGCGGCGAAATTGTCCAGCAGCTTCCCCGGCTTCAACACCTCTTCACCGTGGCGAAGATTCTTCTTCGCCCCGGCGAAGCCTGGAACACTAAACTTCTTCTATTTTCAACCAATTTCAAGGCAAGCATTCAACATACCACTCAATCAAAGGCCAATCAAACAATTAATACTAATAAACCGACTCAAATAAGAACAAAAAGGAGAAACATTAGCTACGTACCTCAAGTGGGGCGTTACAGATAAGACACGTCGTAGCGGCGAGAATGACACATTGTCCCATCCCAAAATCACTGCTCTGATACCAAAATTGTAACTACTTCTTTCTACTATAATATTCGTAAAATATATTAATAAAAGACAAGTATATTTATCAAAAAGGTTGGGCCCAAAACTTTTCTTTACTTAATAAATACATTCTTTACATAGTACAACATCATATGTACAAAAAGGCTCTAAAAAACAGTGGACAGTGCAGCCAAGTCTCCCTGCTTGCTGACGTCCATCCGATCACGTCCTCACCTATGTTATGTAAAACATAGAAAACAACAGAGTGAGAACAAATATGCTTAGTAAGTAAATCTTCTACTCTATAATCCCCATGCATTACTCATCAATTATGTTCGTACTCTTGTCACTTTCTCTAATTCAATCTCTCTTGTTCTTTCTCTACTTCTAGTTCTCACTATTCTTTTCTTTCTTTCTATTCTCATCACCTATGCAGAATATCATAACCATGCATGGATGAGACACTAAAGCATAACAATGCATTTTCTTTCTTTTCTTTTCTTTCTATTCTTCTCTTATTCTTATTCTTTGCCAGTCGTGGTCGATGCATGGATTCGGAACCCTTGACCATGTGAGTGTACTCTCTCTCGTGTATAGCTCTCATCCGCACGTATTCTCACGGCTATGCAAATTCTTTTTCTCATTCTCATTCTGCTCTCTCATGGCGAAGACCACTCTCTCTCATGGCGGTTTACATGTGGGAAACTCTACACTCACAGGTTCCCCATCGCACAACCTATTTTCTTTTCTTTTCTTTTCTGTAGCACCTCATATTCATTTTATTCTCTAGTGCTAATTCTTTCTTTCTCTTTATTCTAAGAGAATTGGTTCTTTTCTTTATCTCTATTCTTAGAGTGTTTCTTTCTCACTTCTCATATTTCTTTCTTATGTGATTACTCAATTAAACATATGCATATGGATGGCTCATGCCTAAAATCTTACTTATATGCATTCATGAAATGCAAATATGCTATGTTGCATAAAGTAAGGTTCTCTACTTCTACTCATGCTTCTTTTAGGCATTTCATCAAACAATATGTGTGCATACATAAACTCTATCCTAACTTTTAATTATACTTCTTTCTTAACCATCCAAAATTGGAGTTCAACTCCTTTAAATCATCACACATCCTGCAAAGAAAACACACTTCAAATATTCCTCTCAAATTCTTCTAATTCTATCCATACTTCTACTGAAATTTATCAACACAATCCACCCTTCTCATGGTCGAAATTCCTTCGTAAAACAACATTAAACTCATTCATAAATTCATCAACTCATTTCAAACATAAAAATTCAAGCATTAATCATATATAAATCTCTACACCTCATTCAATCATGCAAATCACAACTTAGGTGGATTTACTTACCTTAGGCTCAAGTAGAATCCACTTAAGCTCTCTACTCTTGATGGCTTGATACTTTCTCTTAAACCTTCAATACAAACTCAATAAGGATCCTACTCTTTCAATAATAAAATTCACGTCTAGAATAAGGATTCTCACCTTTAAGTGCTTAGGATCAACTTGTATCAATTTCTAGTCAAAAGCTCTTCAAAGATCCTTGGAAAATTAAATGAAAGTTTGAGATAATTGAAGGATGAAAGAGGCGGTGGAGAAGAATGAATGAAAGGGTTTCTAAAGCTAAACCCTTAATATCTCATATTTTCTCCACTTTTTCCCAATATACCCTTGCTCCTTCTTTGAAATTCCACCTATGACCTTTAATTCTTTGCAAAAACATCCCCATTCAAACTATTCTCCATACAATTTCCTTGCATTTCACTCCCCACTTTTCTTACTAATTAGGGGTAGAATGGTCATTGAGTCCCAAAAGGAAGAATTCTCTAAAACTCAAGGGAAATTTTCAGCCGAGTCTTCGCCACGGCGAAGCTATTTCTTCGCCTCGGCGAAAACTCACAGCAGCTACACAGGGGATGTAGCATTTTATCGCCGCGACGAAGCTTCTTCTTCACCTAGGCGAAGACTGTAACATCAAGATTTCGCCAAGTCTTACCAATTTTCAGGGCAACCACTCAACTAAACCAATACACCCTTTCAACCGAGGGTCAACCAAACAATATTAACAACATACAGACTCAAATGAGGATAAATCAATAAGATTCAAGTCATTCATCAAATCTTAACTACCTACCTCAAGTGGGGCGTTACAATCCTCTTCATTCTTTCTCTCTCATCGTGTGTTTTGGGACACATATCTTTGAAGAGATGGACACCATGTGACATCGGAAGAAATCCCTCATTTGATTCTTCCATTCTGAATCTCTTCAATACCTTGTCTATATATGTACTCTGACTTAGGCCTAGCAACCTACGCGATCTATCACAGTAGATCTTTATTCTGAGGATGTAGGCTGCTTCTCCTATGTCTTTCATGGAAAAGCACTTGGATAATCAAGTCTTTATCGACTACAAATTCGGTATATCATTCCCAATCAAAAGTATGCCATCGACATACAACACCAAGAATGCCACTGTGCTCCTAGTTACTTTCTTATAAACATAGGGCTCATCTTCATTCTTGATAAAACCTAATTCTTCTACGACTTCATCAAAATGAATGTTCCAGCTCTTTGAAGGTTTTTTCGTAGTCAATACCATGAATTTGTTTGAAACCTTTGGCAACCAATCATGCCTTATAGGTATGCACCTTGCCATCCCTATCAGACTTCTTTTTGAAGACCCATTTACACCCTATTGGTTTTACCCCTTTAGGTAGATCCACCAGACACCATACTTGGTTCTTGTACACAAAGACCATCTCATATTTCATAGCCTCAAGCCATTTAATGGAATCTGGATCCAATATAGTGTCTTCGTAGGTTCTGGGTTCATTGTCTTGGTACGCCAATACGTCACCAAGTTGAGTCACAAGAAAACCATATCTCTTAGGCTCATGTTGTACTCTTCCAGAGCTATGTAGCTCCTATGCTACTTGAGGTGGTTAACTTTCATCCACATAGTATGGAGTAACCTCCTCACGATGTTCCACCACTTCCTATGGCACATCCTTCCATCCTACGTCTAATACATCTTGTGGTTCTAGAACTTCATCGAGTTCTACTTTTTTCCCACCAGTACTTTTAAGAAAAAATTCATTTTCTAAGAAGACACTAGTATGAGCAACAAAAATTTTGTGCTCTTCTGGGTGGTAGAAATGGTATCCTTTGGTCTCCTTAGGATACCCCACAAATATACATTTGTAAGATTTCAAGCCTAGCTTGTTCGAAGTCAATTTCTTGACATAACCTTCACAACCCCAAATCCTTAGATAAGACAATTTGGGCTTTCGCCCACTCCATAGTTCATATGGAGTCTTATCTAAAGACTTTAATGGCACATGGTTAAGTACTTGAGTCGTGGTCTCTACGGCATAACCCCAAAACGATGCAGGTAGATCACTAAAACTCATCATGGACCTAACCATGTCAAGTAAGGTCATATTCCTCCTCCCAAACACTCCATTGTGTTGGGGTATATACAGAGGGGTGAGTTGTGACACTATCCCACACTCCTTCAGGTATTTAGAAACCCCTGAGCTCAAGTATTCACCTCCTTGATCTGACCAAAGAGCTTTAATACTTTTGCCCAACCTATTCTGTACTTCATTCCTGAATGCTTTGAATTTATCAAAGGCTTCAGATTTATGTCTCATAAGGTAGACATATCCATATCTACTGAAATCATCAGTAAATGTGATGACATATGAATATCCACTTCTGGCTTCAACTCTTAGTGGACCGCATACATCACTATGGATGATGCCTAACAGCTCAGTAGCCCTCTAACTTTGTCTTGTGAAAGCCGACTTGGTCTTCTTGCTTAAAAGGCATGACTCGCATACCTCAAATGACTAGAAGTCAAAAGGATCCAAAACTCCATCTCTTTGAAGTTTTGTAATGTGGGTCTGATTAACATGACCTAATCTACAATGCTAGAGGTATGTTTGGTTTTGATTGCTATGTTTAGCTTTCTCAGTTTCAACATCGAGAATATCCTTATTGTTTAAATCAAGAACATATAATCTGTTATATAACCTTCCAATTCCAAATAGTATACCATTCAAATTAAAGGACAACAATCCATTAGAAATTTCAAAATGATATCCTATATTATCCAAAGTGGATACTGAAATAATGTTTCTCGAAATCGCAGGTACAAAATAACAATCCTTAGGTTCTAACAATAAGCCCGTAGGCAAAGTCAAACAATAAGTCCCTAAAGCTAATGTGAGTACCACATCTTATGTCAATGACCCAAGATGTTGAAGGAGAGAAGTTAATCTCGATCATGTACATACTTGAAGTTGAAGCGTCTGACTTCTTCTTGTTTTCGAGGAAACGCTTGCAATGTTTCCTCTAGTGGCCAAGCTTGCCACAATAGAAGCAGACTACCTTCCCACCTTTCCTAATGCCACCCATAGGCTTGAGAGCATCTTGTCTTTTGGGCTTGGGCTTGGGCTTGGGCTTGGGCTTGGGATAGACCTTGGCCTTTCCCTTACCCTTACATTTTCTTTAGTGGAAACAACCAGTAAAACAGGCTTGGACTTTTTTCATATCTTGCTCCGCAATCCTAAGCATATTTAGAAGCTCTGATAGGGATTTCACCATTGTGTTCATATTGAAATTCATTATGAACGGTGAAAAAGAATCAGGTAGTGACTATAGAATTAAATCCACTTGTAAGTCTGTATCCACACCAACCCCAAAGTCTCAAGCCTCTCTATGTACCCAATCATCTTGAGTACATGAGGATCAACTTGGGCTCCCTCAGTCATACGACTCCTAAACAATGCACTTGATAACATATACCTCTCATGATGAGCATTTCTTTGGAAAAGCTCCTTGAGGTGCAGAATTATGGCAGTAGCATCCATATTCTCATGTTGCTTTTTCAGCTCAAGTGTCATTGATGCTAGCATAATGCATTGAACATTATCAGCATCATCAAGGAACTTTTGATAAATATCTTTTATTTCTTTGGGTTATTTCACTCAGCCTTGGCAAGAGTATATAGGGCACATGATCGAAATCCAACCAATTCAACAACACAACATATCATAAATCCAAGTTAAAATTCAGCCAAACACAAAACAAGAACAATCTCACACTTACTTGCAATTTCGAACCAAGACAAGTAGAAACATTCAAGCATAAAGGATTGTTCCACTAACTTGAATTGATTTACCACCAAATCCCTTTGCAAGGACTTGGATAAAGAATGCACGATCAAAGAACACAAAAGTTCTCTCAAATGGATAAACAAATTTTCATATATTTCAAGACTAAGTGATACAATGGAATAGTTACCCTTATATAGGCAAGTACAAGGATAAACAAGTAAATTACAAATACAAGAAAATGAAATAAAATTAGCTAAATATTACAAGCCATTCATTCAAAAAAATAAGGCCATGCCTATTTAATGCAAAAGAGACACAATTCCCTGATTCTAGGATCTATGTCTTTAACCACCCCATTAGTTGACGAAGCTTGCTTCCATTAGATCAAAAGCTAATCAATGGTCCAAATTAAGTCTACTAATAAAGGTGTAAGAGTTTGGGCCTTTAGAATCATGCAAATGGATCCAATAAGAGGTCATGTGGACTTTCCCCTTTGCAATACAAATTGGGCCGAATTTGACAATTTGCACATTTGGGCTTCTTACTTGGTGGACTTTAGCTTACCTTGTTGTGCTTGGACTTGGAGTGACTTGGGCTGAAATGTTTGGACTCTTCTCTTTCTTTGAACTTGCTTGGGCCGATTGGTCGTCATAGCTCCCCACATTCCATAACCACTTGGAGTGAATTTCTTTAATTCAACCGAATTAGGAAGTGTGTTAGGACTTGCAATTCCTTGTCCACTCATGTTTACAAGTGTTTTAGGACTTGTAAATGTATCAGCCCCCCGAGTTGCGAAGGTTTTCCCCTCAAATCCAGATCATCCTCCAAATATGGGCTTAGATCCCCCACATTGAAGGTGCTCGAGACTCCCCCATACTCACTAGGTAACTCCACCTTATAAGCATTATCATTTACCCTCTTAAAAACCTTAAAAGGCCCATTTGCCCTAGGAGCTAATTTACTTTTTCTCTTACTTAGAAACCTATTCTTTCTCAAGTGAATCCATACTAAATCCCCTAGTTGGAAAAGCTTAGGCTTTCTATGCTTATTTGCCTTATTTTTTATCTTTTCAATTTGAGCCCTCATGGTTTCATGGAGTTTCTTCATTTGCTTCAATTTTTCATTAGCATCCATACTTGACTTAAAATCAAGGGGTAGGGAAGTGAGATCAAAAGGGATATGTGGGTTTACTTCATATAACACCTCAAATGGAGTGTGACCCGTAGTAGAACTTGTAAGTAATTGATATACCATACGCAATGGAAAAATAAAATTCAATCGATAAATCAATTACCTTTCTTTGCCTAGATCTGAGTATAGAATATACTGTTTACATGTTTATAAACAAAAATTTGTATAAAGTAAATCCATTCAAGGATTAGAATACTTACGTACATTTGGAGGCTCCTTCGAATATCTCTGATTTCGGACAGGAACCTTGTTCACGGTATTGTTTATGGTACTATTCATGGCCCTATTCACCGTCTGCTGCTCACGGTTACTGTTAACTATCAACTGTTCATGATTATTGTTTACCGTCTACTGTTCACGATTACTGTCCACGTCTACTGTTCACGGTTATTGTTCACCATCTACTGTTCAAGTGATTTTTTGCCAATCGATCCAAAGTAGGATCACACTCACGGAAGTCCACACGAAGATAATCCGAAGAACCCTTGATTATTTTGCTAGAACAGTCAACGACTTCAAGAATCAAGAAAGAAAAACAAGAAAAGTTTTCTTCTTGAGAGAGCGAGATAGGGTGGCTAGGGTTTTAATTAAATGAATAATTCTCTTATGTTTTTAATTTTAAGTTGCACTTATATAGTGCAACAATTAAAACCCTATTCTACCTAGGAGTAGCCATGGGCTCCAACCCTAGTTTACCCTTGCAACCAAACACACCCTTTATGGTATTTTAATTAATTAATTATTATTATAATTAAAATCAATTAATATAATAATATATTAACATTTAATTAATAATAATAATTCATTTTAATATATACAGAGATATATTTAAATATAATCTCACTAATTTAATTTTAATATTAAAATTAAATACAGGCAACAACCTCAAAATTTAATTGCACTATGAAATTACCAAAAAACCCTTTCGTCTTAAAAGACGAAAATACCCTTCTCACAAATTCATTCTTAAATTATCTTCTAAGTGTGTGACCCGTAGGCTCCTCATCATATCGGCAGCCTGTAGTATCATGATTAACACCAATTAATCACCTCACTACACACAGGTGAAGATTGGCCCCTAGCAAGGCATCATGGCCACCCGATAGATTCAGAGTCAGCGAAACCACAGCCTATCAACAGTATGGTTACCATGCAATGAAATTCTTTCATCAACTGTTATCTCATCGAGACTAAGGTACAAAAATAGTGTCAACCTCAGATATCCTCGACATGTTTGTATTCAGTTACTGGACCAATGATAGGAATATAAAATTGGATTGAGCATCAACTCAATCCCACTATGGCTACAGATTTAGTGTCATTGCCATTTACTGAATTACCTAGTGAGATAAATTCTCCCGTACCCAGGAGTGATGAATCCTTTGTCAATCCACCATAGTCTCGATGCACTTCTCAATGTAGCCAATCACTACCATATTGATTGCTTTGAATAGAACTACATTGCGCTAGTGTCAAACTACACCAATTGGTGCACAAGGCACTTCGGTGATCTCAAGTCTAAGGATCACATGTACCACCATCCGTTAGAGGATTTATTCCATAGACACAGGGGTTACCATCCATATGGAATCCTCTGGTGAGTCTGTTCAGTGAACTTGCCTCTAGCAAGAAACCATGCCTTGCACAAGGTTGTCAGAAAACAACCTTGACAAGTGAGATCAGTCACTGCCTTTCGACAGGGTCGTTCAACACTATGATAGCCTTATCGTATTATATATGTCCTTGGTCGGAATAATATTGGGGCTACAGACGTTTCTAGAATGACCACCATATGTTATCATAGGGTTCTCACTATCAAGATTTGAGACACTTGATACCCTCGTCACGGTTTTACCATCCTAAGGACATATATCATTACATACATGATGAGAATGCAAAATATCATATTTATCCCCCTTAATGTCTAGCCTTTTATACTTATTTGTTGCCTAAATGTACACATTATTATTCTATTTTGATTTAGGATGCAAATGGAGGCATTAAATGCAAAACAGAACTAATTAGGTGAATTCGGATAGTTTTGACACTGCTTCGTAATCTGGGCATAACTCTCTCATCCAAGCTCAGATTGAGATGATTCAAAATGATGTGGAACGCTAAGAAAGAGATATACAACGTTCATGTTTTGAGTTTGGAGAGATACTTACCGCATCAAGGTTTTAATTGAGCTTGAAGTTGACTTACCTGCATTGCCGACGTTCTGGAACATTCCGTCTTGTCATGCAATTCAAATAGGCAGATTATTACAAGAAGTTTTGAAGACCTATTGCACGCAAATTACAACTGGAAACACCATTTTCCTATTTTGTATTAAGACTTTATTTTATTTTCAATTACTCAGATTAGGATAAAGGTTATTTTGGGATTTTAGAATATTTTTAAGAGATTTAGATTGAGTAGAATTAGAATTCGAATTAGATATTTTTAAAGGGGGATCTGTAACGCCCCGCTTGAGGTACGTTGTTATTGTTTCCTCTTTCGCCCTCATTTGAGTTGTTTTTGGCAATATTGTTTGATTGTCATTAGTATGAGTGTTGTGTGGATTAATTGCCTTGAAATGGGTTAAAAATGGAAGAGGTGTAGTACGCCGAGCTTCGCCGGGGCGAAGAAGAATCTTCGCCGCAGCGAAGATGTGTTGAAACCACCGGAAACTCTTTGGACGGTTTCGCCGCTGCGACATAAGTTACTTCGCCGCGGCGACGGGCCGATTTTCATGTTGGTTGAGTTTTAGACATTTTCTTCCCTAAGGGCAATTTGACCTTTCTACCCCTAATTAGCAGGAAAAGTGGGGAGTTAATTGTAAGGATTTTTCATGGAGAATGTGTTGATATGGGGGTGAGTTTGTAATGAATCAAAGGATATAGATGGAATTCCCAAATGAGAGTAAGGGTCAAAATGGAATGATTGTGTTTATATTTCATTAAAAGGATTAGAATCAAAGAAACCCCTCATTTCTTCTTCTCAAACCAACTCTCCATCTTCACTCCTCTCAACTTCCCTTTTCTTTGATCAAGGATTTCCAAGGGATTTTTGAAGTGATTTGAGGTAGAAAAGCAACCTAAGCGTCCTAAGGTAAGGATCCTTCTTAAGTTGTGTGATTGGTGAGTTTTGGTTTCTATTGGAGTTTGGAGTTTTTATTCTTTTGGTTAAGAGTAGAGAAGAAGGTCAATCAAGTGAAAGGAGGAATTTGTGAAGTCTCTCCATAACAAGGTAAGTAAAACCCAACCCAAGTTGAGATTCATGAAATTTCTTGATTAGGGTTTTGATAGAATGATGTATGTATGTGATGTGCATGTTTATGCCTGTATGGTATTAAATGGAGATTTCTATGCTTTATGAATGTTAATACCTTGCAATAGAGAAATGGGTTGTTGGGTTGACAAGGTAGTTGAGATGGATTTGAGGGGTTTTATGAAACCTTTTTGGAAGTGTCTTGTTTGACGGTTTTTATGGCTTGTGAAGGGGTTTTTCCCCATTTTGGATGGTTAAGAAAAGTTTTAGAATCATGGCTATAATAGAGTTTTATAGGCACATGATTTTTTTGATGAAATGCCTAATAAGGTTTGAGTGTGAGTAAAGACCTTAATTCCTACCATTGCATGTTGGCATCTCATAAATGTATTGGTTAAGTTGAACCATCCATAGCACTACTTGTAATAGAAAAGTGACCTAAGAAAGAGTAGGAAACTTGTGTGATGTAATTACCCTATAAGAGAGCTTGGTGGGTAAACTACTCTAAGGGTAGAGAGCATTGAAAAATGCTACAATAGAATGATTAGAAGAATAGTATGTTGGATGATGCTTTGTGATCATCACCACCGTTATGAGAATCGGATTGATGCTTGTTATCATCACCCGAATGCCCTTAGAGATGGGTCGATGCTTTGTGACCGTCACCCAATGATAATAAAATGGGGTAGATGCTTTGTGATCACTATCCGATTAGTTATTAGAATGGGTTGATGCTTTGTGATCATCATCCAACGGCTAGTAGAACGGTTGATGCTTTGTGATCATCACCCTATGTGACGAGAGCGTAAATGCTTGGTGACATTACCCAAAATTCATGAGGAACGGGTAGGTGCTAGGTGATCTCCACCCGATAGTTAGGAAGAATCGAGTTGGTGCTTTGTGATCCCACTCGGTAGCACTAAGAAGGGGTTGTACTGTGTGAATTCCACCCGATAGCCATAGAGATGAATGGCTGTGTGAACGCCATCCAGCCGTACCTCCGGTAAGATGAGGCCATGATGTTATTAAACAGAAATAGAATCAGAAATAGTATAAGAAAGAATTAAGAGTTATATACGGGGACAGACAGTTAGAGGGTTTACTTACTGAGCATATTTGTGCTCACCCCGTATTTTCCTTTTTGGATCAGTCCTAGGTATGAAGCAGTCAGAGGGGCGTCGGCAAGCGAAGAGGAATAGCTACACTGTTCCCCTAATCATCTTTTAAAATGCATTTTTGTAAACATACTATTTGTGTATAAGACATATGTATTATTAATGAAAAGAAACTTTGGGCCCAATTTTATGTTGTATTTATGCATGCATTGTACTATGTTCAGTAGTTGTTACAGGATCATTAGATTACAGACAATATCACACACGCCTCTCTTTCTCTCTCTGCAACTTTCCTCTGTAATTTCGTGACAGCCATCAGTGGTTGATTTTTGTAACTTGGTCGAAGGAAATAAGACCGTCGAATCAATAAACTGTGAGATCAATCTGTTTGCTTTTCTTTAAGTGTTCATTTATGTTTAGTATTGGATGTCCTTCTATGCATATTTTCATGATTGTTGCGTTTAATTACTAGGAGGCCTGCTAGTTTATTAATTGTTTCAATCTACTGCTAAGTTATATACAAATTCGTTATTGTTGATCCCTCTAACTTGTGAAGCAATTAGGGTTAATAATTTGCTGCATCAGAATTAATCCTAAGAAGAACACTCAACTAAATTAAATGCAACCGCTTGAGTTTGTGTTGTTTAGCTTCATCGATCTCTCTAGGTCTTAAGGTTGCCACTAGATTAAATCTTAGCACTTGTCTAGGTGGTTTAGTAGTAGTTAATTAGATTGCTTGTTTTTTAATTAATTACAACTAAGGAGAGATAGGAAATAGTTCCAACGGTGAATATTCAGTTATGAATTGTTTATTTTTGCATCGATGATCAGTTGTAAGATTCCGATGGTGGATGTTGACTTAGACCAAGGTTCTTTATTTTGATTGATTGATAATTTGAATTGTTGTTTGTCCTGAAATTGTTTCTGTTTTACTCAAACACAACCCCCCACCCCCCCCCCCCCCTCCCCACCATATTGGTTCACGTAACATTAAATTCGGCTAGACACTCTCCGTGGGAATGATCATGACTCACACTACTACATTTGTTTTTAGGTTTTAATTCTGGGTGCCTACGACAGCACGCCAATACACGATATAGAAGAATATGCCTTTTTTTGATAAATAAACATTTATTACAGAGTCAATTTTACAATAATTGATTGTCTCTAGGGCACATACTCTAACAGTATCTAATTTCTGTTCTTTTCTTGTATAGCTCTAACTTCTTTTCTATTCTTATAGGGTTCTATTTTCTTTTCTTTTATATTCTCATGAGTTTCTATTTTCTTTTCTTTTCTATTATCATGAGTTTCTATTTTCTTTTCTTCTCTACTCTCATGGGCTTCTATTTTCTTTTCTTCTCTATTCTCATGAGTTTCTATTTTTTTTTCTTCTCTATTCTCATGAGCTTCTATTTTTTTTTCTTCTCTATTCTCGCAGGCTTCTAGTTTCTTTTCTTGGCTAGTCAGACACGCAATAATAAATAAATTGTTTAATCTATGCATAACTGCATAAGATGCAATGCACATGAAATGTCGGATGCATATGCATATGCAAATGCTCATGTTTGTATTCTTTCTTAAAGTTCTTTTGTAATTCTTTTCTTTTTCTTTCTAAAATTCTTTTTGTTTTTGTTTCTTCTTCTATTTTTGTTTCTTTCTGAAATTCTTTATGTTTTTTGTTTCTTATTCTATTTTTCTTTCTTTCTGAAATTCTTTCTGTTTTCTGTTCTGGTTTGCCGATCGGACTAGGCTTAGGCATGGATTTGGAACCTTGGCCATGTGAGCGTATTCTAAAATTCTTTCTGGGTACAGTCCTCATCCACATGCACTTCTAGCGGACTGTACAATTCTGTTTTTCTATTCTGAGCTCGCTCATTGATGGCGGCGTGCATGTGGGAAACTTCTGCATCTCTGTCGCCACTAGCTAACATAGGGAATGCTCACAGGTTCCCCATCGTAATAGCCCTCTGAAAACATGCTCTGTAAATCTGCAAAATAACTAGCTAGACATTTCCAATAATTATAAAATTTCTAAAATATATGCTATGCTATGTCATGCATTTATATGTTGTCTATGCATGATCTCAAAATACGTGTCTAACTCTGGCATGTATTCTATTAATTCTAAGGCTTTTATTTCTATACTTTTTTGGAAAGCCAAAAGTTTTATTCTACTAACACGCTTAAATTAAACACTAAGAGCCATCTATCTCATTGAACTAACATGGCCAAGTGATAATCTAAATGTTGGCATAACAAAATGCACTCTTGAATACTAAAATTTACACTTGGTTAAGCCCAATATAATCTTTCTACTCCAATTCTTTCCTTTCTCTAACAATTTCTTCAATAGGATTTAACCAACTCATGCATGCATTTCTCTTTGGATTTTCATCAAACACTTCATATGCACATGCAAATACTTAGTTGGCCACACTTCCACATCTCTCTAAATCCACCAAAATTTGAGCAAAAACTCACTAACTTTAGCTTTAAACCTGGCCGGTTTCAACAATTCTCAACACTTCAAAATTTCATCACTAATTCTTCCATATTTCATCCAAATATCCACATGCTCAAGCACTACTTCTCACAGCTGGCAATTTACACATTATTCAACATCAAAAAAGCCAATAAATCCCATGATACAATCACATACAAACATACAAGATCATTCTATACAATTATTGCTCAAATCAAAACTAAAGTTGGGTTTACTTACCTTGAATTTGTGCAACACTAATGATATAACCCCCCTTTGCTAAAATTCTCTTCCTCTTGAACCTAAAGCATATAAAACCATAAGAATTTAAAACTTTAAAGTTTAATCATACACCTTGTGCTAGAATCTTACCTTTGGATGCTTTAGGATTGAAAATCTACAAAAAGTTAAGCCAAATCCTATGAATTCTCTTTGAAATTTGGTGAAGAAATTTGAGAGAAAAAGGGGTGAGAGGTGGCGTGTACAAGGGATAGAATGGCTAGGGTTTAGTTTATTGCAACCTTTTAATATATATATATATATATATATATATATATATTAATATATATATATATATATTAAATATTATATATATTATTTATTTATTTATTTCCCATTTTGCCCTTGCACTTTATGATAATTCCAATTATGTCATACGTGCATTTACCCATATACCCTCATTTTCAATGGATTTAACACATGTTCTTGGTCATTTTCACTCCCCACTTTTTCATCTAGTTGTGAGTGAAAAGACCGTTTTACCCTTATTCTTTAATTTCTTTCTATTACTTTACAAACACGTATTTATCTTAGCATCACATCACGTATATTTTCCATAGCCTTTCTACCACTCTATTCTCATGGCTAGCACACTTAATACATTATATTTATCATATTCACTTTTCACTTGAACACGTGATTCTGTGTGAAATGACCATTTTGCCCCTATTGAAACTTTTATGGAATTCCTCTATAAAACTAGTTAAATATATTCACTATGGCTATAAAATAATCCCTACCATACTTTTGAATGTTGTTATTATAGGAGCCTACGGATCACACACTTAGAAGATAATTTAAGAATAAATTTGTGAGAAGGGTATTTTCGTCTTTCAGGATGAAAGGGTATTTTGGTAATCTCGCAGTGCAATTAAATTTGCTGAGGTTGTTGCCTTTATTTAATTTGATATTAAAATTGAATTAGTGAGATTATATTTAAATATCTATGTGTGCATATATTTAAATGAATTATTATTATTAATTAAATGTTGATATATTATTATATATTAATTGATTTTAATTATAATAATAATTAATTCATTTAAAATACCAATTACATGGTGTTTGCTTGCAAGGGTGAACTAGGGTTGGAGCCCATGGCTATTCCTAAGTGGAATAGGGTTTTAATTGTTGTACTGTATAAGTGCAACTTAAAATTAAAACAAGTTAGAATGATTCATTCAATTTAAAAAAAAAAAAACCCTAGTCACACAAAAGCTCTCTCTCTCTCACGTTTCACTCTTGAGTGAAAAAGAAAAATTTTGTCTTGTTCTTCTTTCTTGATTCTTGAAGCCCTTGGTTGTTCTAGCAAAATAATCAAGGTTCTGCGGATTGTCTTCGTGTGGATTTCTGTGAGTACGATCCTACTTTGGATCGATTAGCGAAGAATTATGTGAACAGTGTCAATGAACAGTATCCGGTGAACAGTAGCTGGTGAACAGTGATCGTGAGCGAAATCAGGGATACTTGGAGGAGCCTCCAAACGTGTGTAAACATTCTAAATCCTTGTATGGATTTATTATATTGTTGTAATACAAAATTTATAAACACTATAATCTGTACCCAGATTTGGGATTAAGCATACGATCGGTTTTTATTTGTTTTGAAACTGTGTTTTTCCACTACGTATACCCGATCACATGCTAACACTGGTATGTAACGCCCCACTTGAGGTACGTAGGTAATGTTTCTTCTTTTGCTCTTATTTGAGTTGGTTTATTAGTATTATTGTTTGGTTGACCTTTGATTGAGTGTTATGTTGAACACTTGCTTTGAAATTGGTTGAAAATAGAAGAAGTTCAGTGTTTCAGGCTTCGCCGGGGCGAAGAAGAATCTTCGCCGCGGCGAAGAGGTGTTGAAGCCACGGGAAACTGCTGGACAATTTTGCCGCGGCGACAGAATCTTCTTCGTCGTGGCGACGGGCCGACCAAAATATTTGTTAAGTTTTAGATATTTTCTTCCCTAAAGGCAATTTGACCATTCTACCCCTAATTAGTAGGAAAAGTGGGGAGTAAAATGTAAGGAATTTTCATGGAAAATATGTTGATATGGGGGTATGTTTGTAATGAATCAAAGGATATAGATGGAATTCCTAAGGAAGAGTAAGGGCAAAACGGGAATGCTTGTGCATAAATTTCATTAAAAGGAATTAAGTTATTGCAAACCCTTCATTCTTCTTCTCCATCGTCACTTTCCTTTCTTACTTCCTCTCAATTTCTCTTTCACTTGTTCAAGGATTTTTAGAGGGCTTTTGGAGTGTTTTGGGGTAGAAATCAATCTAAGGCATCCTAAGAGTAGAGAAAGAGTCAAGCAAACCAAGAGAAAGGAAGAGCTAGTAAGATCTCTCCATAACAAGGTAAGTAAATCCTAACCCAAGTTGAGATTTGAGAATTTTCTTGATTAGGGTTTTAATAGCAATTATGTATGTATGTTATATACATGTTACATGCTATGTTATTGAGTTTTAAATGGAGATTGTTATTGCTTGTGGTTGTTCATACACTTCAATTGTGAGAAGTGAGATATGGGTTGGAAATGTAGTTTGAGATGGAATTGAAGGATATTAAGAAATCCTTTTTGGAAGTGCTATTCTATGGCAGGAATTATGGCTATGTGAGGGAGTTTTCCCCCATTTTGGATGGTTAGAGAAAGACATAGAATTATTGTTATAGTAGAGTTTTGTTATGCACTTGAGTTGTTTGATGAAATGCCTAATAGAGGTTTGAGTATGAGTAGTGAACCTTAATTCTTGCAACATTGCATGTTGGCATTTCACAAGTGCATTAGTGGAGATGAACCATCCATAGGCATTAATTGTGCATTGAGAAGTGACTTAAGAAAGAGTGGGAAACTTTATGTATGCACTTGCTCTATGAGTAGAGAACTTTGTGGATGCAACTACTCTAAGGGTAGAGAGAATGAGAAGTGCTACAGTAGAGTGAATGAGAAGAGTATTAGAAACGGGTTGATGCTTTGTGATCGTCACCCGATAGTTATTAGAAACGGGTTGATGTTTTGTGATCGCCACCCGATAGTTATTAGAAACGGGTTTATGCTTTGTGATCGCCACCCGATAGTTATTAGAAACGGGTTGATGCTTTGTGATCGTCACCCGATTAGTTATTAGAAATGGGTTGATGCTTTGTAATTGTCACCCGAAAGTCATGAGGAACGGGTAGGTGCTTTGTGGTCTCCACCCGATAGTTACGAAAACCGGGTAGGTGCTTCGTGATCCCCACTCAGTATTCACTAAGAACGGGCTGGTGCTGTGTGAACTCCACTCGACAGTCATGAAGAGTGAGATGGTGCTGTGTGAACACCATCCGGCCGTACCTCTGATAAGATGAGGCCATGATGTTTAGTGGAAAACAACAGAAAGTGTGAGGAAAGAATTAAGAGAAATACATACGGGGATAGATAGATAGAGAGTTTACTTACTGAGCATTATTTTGTGCTCACCCCGTTATTTTCCTTTGTGGATGCAGGATCTAGGTGATGATGCAGTCAGAGTGGCATCGGCAAGCGAGGAGCAATAGCTACACTGTTTCCCCTGTTTTTGTCTTTTTAAATGGCATTTTATAAATAATGCTCTTTGTGTATAAAAGACTTATTACATATAATAAAAGGAAAAGTTTTGGGCCCATTTTCTATTATTATTATGCATGCCTTGTACTAGTTTACATCAGTTGTTACATGGTATCAGAGCCTTGGGTGCCAGATTATTTTGTTTAATCATTGATGTTTGATAACATGATTTGTTTGATAACATGTTTTTGCATAATTTGTTTTCATGAATCTGGTGGATTTTTGTATATTGATTGGTTTAATTGATCAATTGACTAATGATGTGTTGATGAGTGACTTATTGGTTGTTTGATGTCCTGGTCGAATGCTTGTTCATTCGATTCGATTTGGATCTATTTTGCTAAGTGAAAAACTGCAAAAAAAGGTGACTATGCGATCCACTATGTTGCAGAGTTAGCCGTGGTGAAATAACACTTCGCTGCGGCAAGATACAAAAAGTGAATCTGGCCATGGCGAAATAAACCTTCACCGAGGTGACCTACCGGAAAATTAGATATAGCCGCGGTGAAATAAAACTTCGCCACGGCATGAAACTCTCAAGAATGTTTTGTGTTTTCTAGAAGTTTATGGTGTTTGTTGCGGCAAAACAAAATTTCGCCGTAGCGACCATGTGTATGAACTTTGCCAGGGCGAATAATTTATTCGCCACAACAAGAAAGCTATTATTCCATTTTTGCTTTTCGTTTTTCGCATAGGGGACTGAATTACAGTTTTTGAACCTATAAAGCCAATAATAGTTCTGCACATATAAGAAGGGTAATTTAATAATTTCACCCACCCAAATTTAGAATGTTAATTTTGGATGTATGCGATGTTCTTGTTTGAAATTGCATGGTGCCCGGTACATGAGCCTTAGACCTTTGGTATGCTTTTTGTAATTATGGGTTTGCTTGTAATTTTATAAAGAAACAGGACCTGCGTGTCCTGGCTCTCTCTCTCTTATATCTCCATGTATTTCTTCTTCTTATCTCAATCCCCTCGTATGTAACACGAGGTTTCTACTTTTATTGATGTAAATTGGAATAGGATTTTTTATTATAAAAATTTCTTGTAATGACCGTGAAGAAGAAACGAAGGAGCTATGAAGAGGAATAACTTGAAGACCCAAGATTTCCTTTTAAACCCCTAGGTTGACCCATCGATTCCTCAAGGCTTGAGGAAATTAGTTTTAGTGGGCCATGTGCCAACTTGTTTTATTTTGTTTAGAATGCATGCTAAGGTTGAATGTTCAATAACATGCCAAACAATGTCATTCTAACTAAGATAATAATATGGTGAGACATTAATGTTAGAGTAGATGCCCTAGAGCCAATCAATTATTATAGAATTGACTCTTTGTAATAACGTTCATTAATCAATAAAAGGCATTTTATTATATATCGCGTAAATCATTATTATTTCAATATGTATTGATATATGTCCTTAGAATGGTAGAACCGTGATGAGGGTATCAAGTGTTTCAAATCTTGATAGTGAGAACCCTATGAGCATATATGGTGGCCATTCTAGAAACGTCCGTAGCCCCAGTATTATTTTGAAGTGAGAGCACAGATAATATGGTAAGGCTATCATAGTATTGAACGACCCTGTTGAAAGACAGTGACTGATCTCACTTGTCAAGGTTGTTTGGTGACAACCTGGTGCAATACATGGGTGCTTGCTGTAGGCGGATACACCGCAGCAAGTTCACTAGACTGACCCACCAGAGGATTCCATATGGATGGTAACCCCAGTGTTTATGGAACAAATCCTCTAACGAATGGTGGTGCATGTGATCCTTAGACTTGAGATCACCGAAGCACCTTGTGCACCGATTGGTGTAGTTTGACACTAGCCTAACGCAGTTCTTTTCAGAGTTGTCAATACGGTGGTGATTGCTTGCATCAAGGAGTGTATCAAGACTCTGGTGGATTGACAGAGGATTCATCATTCCCGAGTACGGGAGAAGTTATCGTACGGTGCAATTCAGTATATGGCAATGACACTAAAATTGTGGCCACAGTGAGATTGAGTTGTTACTCTATCCAGATTATAATACAGGTCATTGGTCCAGAAACTAAATACATAATATCAATAGTAACCGAAGGTTGACACTATTTCTATGCCTTCGTCTCGTTGAGATAACAAATGATGAAATGATCGAATTATACGGTAACCATATCGTTGGCAGGAAGTTATTTTGCTGAATCCGAATCTATCGGGTGGCCATGATGCCTTGCTAGGGGCCAATCTTAGTCTGTGTATTAGTGAGACGATTAATTGGTGTTAATCGCGATACTATACACTACCGATATGATGAGGAGCCTATGGGTCACACATATAGAAGATAATTGAAGAGCCAAGAAAACGAAGGGCGTTTTCATCTTTTTAGGCGAAAGGGTATTTTAGTAATTTCACAGTGCAATTAAATTTGCTGAGGTCGTAGCCTTTATTTAATTTGCTAGAAAAATTAAATAAGTGAAATTACGTTTAAATATGTGTTCGCACATATTTAAATATATTATCATGATTGTAAATGTTAATATATATTAATTGATTTTAATTGAGATAATGATGGAAAATAAAATATCAAATTGGGAGTGTTTGGTAACATAGGGTGTTTGGGTTGGAGCCCAAGCCAATTCCATATGGGAATCGGGCAACTTGATTTACCATAAAAGAAAAGTGTGTGTTAATTGAAATGGATTTTTTTGATTTCTCTTTAAAATAAAAACACACAGCAGCCCCTCTCATTCTCTCCCACTGCAGAAACACTTTTTGCCTAAAATCAATTCAATTTGATTTCCTTTCTTCTTAATCTTAAAGCCAAAGAGGATCTAGCAAATCCCTCTTTGGTTCTTTTGTGATTGTCTTCGTGTGGACTTCATAAGTTCGATCCTACGCTTAGGTCGGTAGCAAATACGTACAAAGACAATTTTGGAGGAGCCTCCAAACGTGCGTATGTTATTCTAAACTCTTGATTAACCTTTTGTGCAGATTTTACTTTAATATAAATTGTAAAATTATACCCTTGATCTTGGCTAATGTAAACGATCCTTATATTATATTTTTGTTTTCCGCTGCGTATATGGGACCGTTTACTAACAGTGGTATCAGAGCCTAGGGTACTAAATTTTACAGTTTTTATGTGTATGGTTGATAACATGTATTTGATGGTAATATGTTGCCATATTAAATCTGCATAAGATCTGCCTTAAAACATGTTTTAAGAAATTATTAACCGATTAATTTTTAATTTGTTGATGATCTACATGTTCGGAATAATGGTTGATGGATTTTTGTTGAGATCAATTTTTTTGGTTGATTGCAAAATCCATGTAAAGTGTTTTTTGGTTGCTGTATGAACAGATCCGGAGCTACAGATATGTGTATGCTCGCCGCGGCAATATAACCCATCGTTGCAGCAAACGTTGTCCAAACTAGCGCTAGTGACGAAACCAGCGCTCGCCGCTGCGATATAAAGCATCGCTGCGACGATCGTCCTCTGGACAAGCGCTGTACAGAATAGCGCTCGCCGCAGCGATATAACCCATCGCCGCAATGATCGTCCTTAGGACATGTGCTGTACCAAATCGTCGTGGCGATAGAGCATGGATGTCAGTATAACCAACACACGCCGCGATGATGTAACTCATCGCCGCAACGAGCACACTTACAAGTGCGTTGGGGCTAAAATGTAAAGTTTCAAAACTTTTAGACTAAACTATAGATCTGCAAATTGTCAAGGGGTAAATATAATTAACCCACTAACTTCAAAAATTGATGGTTTTTAAAATGTATGCTTTGTACTTGTTTGTATATTGCATGGTGCCCGGTACATGAGCCTTAGACCTAAGGGTGAATGTTTTAAAATAATTTTGGGTATGTATGGTTGTATAACTTATTAAATAGGGTCTACGTGTCCTGCCTTTCTCCTTTTCTCAATGTACATTCTCTTCTCATCTAATTCCCCTCGAATGTAAATCTAGGTTTCTAAAATTACTAATGTAAAGAATTTTGTATTATTATTCTTTTGTAAATTTAAAAGTTTTATAATGTACTTGAAGATGGAGCAAAGAACAAGGCAACCATACTTGAAGACTCGAGATGTTTATTACAGGACCCCTAGGTGACCCACCGATTCCTCTTGGCTCGAGGAAATCGGTTTTAGTTGGGCCATGTATCGACACGTTTAATTTTTGCTTAGAATGCATGCTAAGGTTGAATGTTCAATAACATGCCAAACAATGTCATTCTAACAAAGATATTAATCTGATGAGGCATTAAATAACAAACCCCTCAACTGAAGTATATTAAGTCACGTAAGCCTTCAATCACCATGGTTTTAATCAAACCATTGTTTGTCGAAACCTTGGTCGTCAAAGCGAAGGGTACACTTCTCCCAGTGGGAGGTTAAAATGCATTGGAGTTTTCCTTAATAGTGATGGGTCGACTTAAAATGACGGTTTTGCTTGTTCGCCAAAGCAAAGGTTGATAAACGCGTCATAGGCATAGCAGAGCAATACACATATTGTGTGTACGTGGTGACATGTAGTGTCCACTCTACTGATATCGAGAATCACACTTGAGGAAAATGGTTGGAGCCATTGGATTGTGTGATTGACTTGTTGGCTTTTTCACATTTGAGGTTGATAGTAGGAGCTATCAACTAGAGTGGATTAAGTATGTTGGCCTACCTAATCAACTCATTTTGGCTTGTTTGCCAAAACGAAGGTTTAAAATGGGCAGGATGGGATCTCAATCCACTAGGAAAGCCAACGGGCTTTCCTGAGTTAATAATGAGGGCTATTGACTTGAGTAAAATAGTGGGAGCATCATTTAATAAAAGACCATATTAAATAATAATGAACTTTATAATAACTTTATCTTTTCTGTAATTGTAGATTCACCAAAATGAGCATTATGAACCTGCGACCGATAATCGAGAAAGAAAACAGGTTGGATGGATCCAATTTCGCAGATTAGTATCATAATCTTCGGATTATACTCAAGTCAGAAAAGAAATTGTGTATCCTTGAAAAACCATACATGGCTGAGCCTGACCCTGATGCCACTCAGGAAGTTAAGGATACTTATCAAAAGTTCCTTAATGATGCTGATGTTAGAGTAGATGCCCTAGAGCCAATCAATTATTGTAGAATTGACTCTTTGTAATAATGTTCATTAATCAATAATAAAAGTCATTTCATTCTATATCGCGTAAATCATTATTATTGCAATATGTATTGATATATGTCCTTAGAATGGTTGAACCATGACAAGGGTATCAAGTGTTTGAAATCTTGATAGCGAGAACCCTATGAGCACATATGGTGGCCATTCCAGAAACGTCCGTAGCCCCAGTATTATTAGGAAGTAAGGGCACAGATAACAAGCTAAGGCTATCATAGTGTTGAACGACCTTGTCAAAAGGCAATGATTGATCTCACTTGTCAAGGTTGTTTGGTGACAACCTGGTGCAACACATGGGTGCTTGTTATAGGCGGATATACCGCAACAAGTTCATTGGACTGACCCACCAGAGGATTCCATATGGATGGTAACCCTAATGTCTATGGAACAAATCCGCTAACGAATGGTGGTGCATGTGATCCTTAGACTTGAGATCACCAAAGTGCCTTGTGCACTGATTGGTGCAGTTTGACACTAGCCTAACGCAGTTCTTTTTAGAGCTGTCAATACGGTGGTGATTGGTTGCATCAAGGAGTGTATCAAGACTATGGTGGATTGACAGAGGATTCATCACTCCCGTAGGTAACTCCACCACTTGTGGATCAAAGTGAACCACCTCATGTAGCATAGGAGCTACGTAAATCTGGGAGATATGCCATGAGCCTGAGAGATACGGTTATCTCGTGACTCAACATGGTGACATATTGGTCTACCAAGACGATGAACACAGAACCTACGAAGACACTATATCAGATCCAGATTCCGTTAAATGGCTTGAAGCCATGAAATCTGAGATGGACTCCATGTACCAGAACCAAGTGTGGTCGCTGGTGGAACCACCTAAAGGGGTAAAACCCATAGGGTGTAAATGGGTTTTTAAGAAGAAGACTGACATGGATGGCAAAGTGCATACTTATAAAGCACGACTGGTTGCCAAAGGTTTCAAACAAATTCATGGCATTGACTACGAAGAAACCTTTTCGCCGGTTGCCATGATTAAATCCATCCAGATTATGCTTATGATTGTTGCATATCATGACTATAAGATTTGGCAAATGGATGTCAAAACTGCTTTCTTGAACAGAAACCTTGAGGAGGATGTGTATATGACACAACCTGATGGTTTCGTTCTTGATAGTCAAGCTAATAAGGTATGCGAGTTGCAGAGATCCATTTATGGACTCAAGCAAGCTTCAAGGAGCTGGAACATTCATTTTGATGAAGCCGTAAAAGAATTCGGTTTTATCAAGAACGAAGATGAGCCCTGTGTTTACATGAAAGTGAGTGGGAGCGCAGTAGTATTCCTAGTGTTGTATGTCGATGACATACTTCTGATCGGGAATGATATACCGAACTTGCAGTCGGTAAAAACTTGGTTATCCAGGTGCTTCTCCATGAAGGACTTAGGAGAAACAGCCTACATCCTTGGTATAAAGATCTATCATGATAGATCACGTAGGTTGCTTGGCCTAAGTCAGAGTGCATATATTGACAAAGTACTGAAAAGATTCAGTAAGGAAGAATCCAAGAAAGGATTTCTTTCGATGTCACATGGTGTTTATCTCTCTAAGGAATTATGTCCTAAAACACAAGATGAGAGAGATAAGATGAAGAGGATCCCATATGCATCAGCAATTGGATCCATCATGTATGCCATGCTATGTACTCGGATTGATGTCTTATGTGCTTTAAGCACTTGTAGTAGATATCAATCGGATCTAGATGAGCGTCACTGGATGGCTGTCAAGAATATTCTTAAGTACTTGAAAAGGACTAAGGATATGTTGTTGGTTTATGGAGGGGAAGATGAGCTCACTATAAAAGGATACAGTGATGCTAGTTTCCAAACGGACAAAGATGACTATCGATCACAATTAGGGTTTGTATTTTGTCTCAATGGCGGTGTAGTGAGCTGAAAGAGCTCCAAGCAAAGCATTGTACCGGACTCTACAATGGAGGCTGAGTATATTGCATTGTTAGATGCGGCCAGGGAGGCAATCTGGATTAAGAAGTTTATCACTGAACTTGGTGTGGTTCCCACGATTGTTGATCCTATAGACATTTATTGTGACAACAATAGAGCAATTTCTCAAGCCAGGGAACCACGGTCTCATCAGAAGTTCGGACACATACTCAGACGATTCCATCTCATCAGAGAGATAGTTGAGAGGAAAGACGTGTAGATTAGTAAAGTGCATACTGACGACAATCTCGTAGATCCACTGACAAAGCCTCTGTCACAGCAGAAGCATGAAAGGCACTTGAGATNAAGAAAGGATTTCTTTCGATGTCACATGGTGTTTATCTCTCTAAGGAATTATGTCCTAAAACACAAGATGAGAGAGATAAGATGAAGAGGATCCCATATGCATCAGCAATTGGATCCATCATGTATGCCATGCTATGTACTCGGATTGATGTCTTATGTGCTTTAAGCACTTGTAGTAGATATCAATCGGATCTAGTTGAGCGTCACTGGATGGCTGTCAAGAATATTCTTAAGTACTTGAAAAGGACTAAGGATATGTTGTTGGTTTATGGAGGGGAAGATGAGCTCACTATAAAAGGATACAGTGATGCTAGTTTCCAAACGGACAAAGATGACTATCGATCACAATTAGGGTTTGTATTTTGTCTCAATGGCGGTGTAGTGAGCTGAAAGAGCTCCAAGCAAAGCATTGTACCGGACTCTACAATGGAGGCTGAGTATATTGCATTGTTAGATGCGGCCAGGGAGGCAATCTGGATTAAGAAGTTTATCACTGAACTTGGTGTGGTTCCCACGATTGTTGATCCTATAGACATTTATTGTGACAACAATAGAGCAATTTCTCAAGCCAGGGAACCACGGTCTCATCAGAAGTTCGGACACATACTCAGACGATTCCATCTCATCAGAGAGATAGTTGAGAGGAAAGACGTGTAGATTAGTAAAGTGCATACTGACGACAATCTCGTAGATCCACTGACAAAGCCTCTGTCACAGCAGAAGCATGAAAGGCACTTGAGATAATTTGGTATTAAATACATGAATGATTGGCTATAGTGTAAGTGGGAGAATGTTAGAGTAGATGCCCTAGAGCCAATCAATTATTTTAGAATTGACTCTTTGAATAATGTTCATTAATCAATAATAAAAGGCATTTTATTCTATATTGCATAAATCATTATTATTGCAATATGTATTGATATATGTCCTTAGAATGGTAGAACCATGACGAGGGTATTAAGTGTTTCAAATCTTGATAGTGAGAACCATATGAGCACATATGGTGGCCATTCTAGAAACGTCCGTAGCCCTAGTATTATTCTGAAGTAAGGGCACGGATAATACGATAAGGCTATCATAGTGTTGAACGACCCTGTCAAAAGACAGTGACTAATCTCACTTGTCAAGGTTGTTTAGTGACAACCTAGTGCAACACATGGGTGCTTGCTGTAGGCGGATATACCGTAGCAAGTTCACTATACTGACCCACCAGAGGATTCCATATGGATGGTAACCCCAATGTCTATGGAATAAATCTTCTAACGAATGGTGGTACATGTGATCCTTAGACTTGAGATCACCGGAGTGCCTTGTGCACCGATTGGTGCAGTTTGACACTAGCCTAACGCAGTTCTATTCAGAGCTGTCAATACAGTGGTGATTGGCTGCATCAAGGAGTGTATCAAGACTATGGTGGATTGACAGAGGATTCATCACTCCTGGGTACGGGAGAAGTTATCTCACGGCACAATTCAGTATATGACAATGACACTAAAACTATGGCCACAGTGGGGTTGAGTTGTTGCTGTATCTGGATTATAATATAGGTCATTGGCCCAAAAACTAAATATATAATATCGAGAGTAACCGAAGGTTGGCACTATTTCTATGCCTTCGTCTCGTTGAGATAACTTATGATGAAAGGATCGAACTGTACTGTAACCATATCGTTGACAGGTAGCTACTTTGCTGAATCCGAATCTATCGGGTAGCCATGATGCCTTGCTAGGGGCCAATCTTAGTCTGTGTATTAATGAGACGATTAAATGTACTATACATTGCCGGTATGATGAGGAGCCTATGGGTCACACACATAGAAGATAATTTAAGACTCAGGAAGAAAGAAGGGTGTTTTCGTCTTTTTAGGTGAAAGGGTATATTGGTAATTTCACAGTGCAATTAAATTTGCTGAGGTCGTATCCTTTATTTAATTTATTAGAAAAATTAAATAAGTGAAATTACGTTTAAATATGTGTTCGCATATATTTAATTAAATCATCATTATTGTTAAATGTTACTATATATATAGATTAAATATATATTAATTGATTTTAATTGAAGATAATGATGAAATAAAATAAATATCTAATTGGGAGTGTTTGGTAACCTGGGGTGTTTGGGTTGGAGCCCAAGCCCATTCCATATGGGAATAGGACATTAAAATAATACTATAAAAGAAAAGGTTTTAGTTGGAAAATTAGAGAGACTTTTCATTCATTCATTCTTTCATTGAAAAGGAGAATACACAGCCCTAAAACACTCTCACTCTCATGCCAGTTTTGCTTTTGCAAAGAATCAAAGTTTTTTTTTTATTTTTCTTCTTGTTTCTTAAGGCTAAGGAGGATCTAGCAAATCCTTCAGTAGTTCCTTGCGATTGTCTTCGTGTGGACTTCATCGGTTCGATCCTACACTTGGGCCAGTAGTAAAATGCATTCAGAGACAACTTGGAGGAGCCTCCAAACGTGCGTATGTTTCTTAAACCTTGGGTTGATTTTTCTGCAGATTTGATTTTTTTTGTATAAGCTGTGATTTTTGTACCTAGATCTTGGTTCTAAGGAACGATCCATGTAGTTTATGTTTTTTTTTCCGCTGCATAACTGGGTCATTCACTAACAGTCGGATCGGACGTCAAGTAGCGGAGGAGAAAGGCAACACTGTCTGATTATATTTTGAGTTTATTTTTGTGACTATGGTCCTTGATGTAAAGATTTGTATACAAAAGTAATACTATTTTTGGGCCCACTATCTTATACTTATGTACATATATGTTTTCTATAACATATTTAGCGATTTCATAATATATTTTCCCAAAGTATACTAGCTAGAGAGAGTTATTATATGTTTGGCATCAGAGCATGGTTTTGGGATTTGACAATGTGCTTCTCCCGCCGTGTTGACGTACCGTAGCCAACCATTGTAAGTTATTTCTTTCCTTACTTATAGTAGACAAGTTAACTTAGTTGACTAATAGTGTTGGTGCTATGTGATTTGGATGAGACGTATGACCTGATCAGGTAAAAAGAATGTAGTGAGTGTAGGTGAACCATCCAGCCTGTTAGGACCTACTCCTCTGTCCCCAATGAAGTGAGGATTAGTAGTATTGTACAGCAAGTATTGGTAGAGAATCATGGGAGATTTATACCGGAGAGAGTTGAGACACCCATTGTTGTACTGACCACTAGAGAAGAGAGAGAAAGGTCGGTACCCCCGATAGTATAGAATCGTTTTGAGCCTATTTATGGATTACCCAGTCAGCATCAGCCATTAGAATTCAGAGGTACGACGAACCCAATAGTAGTAGAAGAGTGGATTAGGTCCGTGGAGCGTACGACAACATTGTTCCCTATGATAGATCGGGAGAAGATTCGGTATACTAGTTTTTTTGTTTAAGGGTGATGCCCCCAATAATAGATAAGTGAGAAATAAGAAAAGATTTCAGCCCAAGAAGAATAAGAGAGATTGGCAGAATAAAAGGTCGAGAACTGTTGAAGTTCCCCTATATGTATTAATTGATTATGGAGCCATGCATTTATTTATTACACATGGGATCACAGAAAGATTAGGTTTGAAACCTATTATAGTGGGACAACCCATTAAGATAGAATTGCTAGATGGTGTTAGTATGGTAACTAAGGGGATGCTTCCAGGGGAGTCTGTCGTGATCCATGGAAGGGTGCTCCAATCTTATTTGTGAAGAAGAAAGATGCATCCCTACGGATGTGCATAGATTACAGAGAGTTGAATAAAGTGACAGTGAAGAATAAGTACCTGTTACCTTGCATAGATGATTTATTTGATCAACATAAAGGAGTAGCAGTGTTTTCAAAGATTGATTTGAGGTCGGTGTTAGTAAACGGTCCCGTATACGCAGCGGAAACAAAAATAATATAACTCAGGGATCGTTTACATGAGCCAAGAGCAGTTATGAGTTACAATTTATATTAAATAAACTGCATAAATACAACATGAGTTTAAAGAAACAAACGCACGTTGGAGGCTCCTCCAAATTGTCGACGAATGTTTTTGCTACCGATCCAAGTGTAGGATCGAACCTGTGTAGTCCACACGACAATCTCAAAGAACCAAAGAGGGATTTGCTATTCCTCTTTGGCTTCAAGATTAAGAGAAAAGAGATCAATGAAATGATTTCAGGCAAATCAATCTGCCGTGGAGTGTCAAAATGGGCTGCTGTGTGTTTGTTTTTCAAAGAAAAAATCTCTTGATTAAAATCACACACTTTCTTTTTATATTTAAAAAACAATTTGCCCTAATCCCATACGGAATAGCTTGGGCTCCAACCCAAACGCCCCATTTTGCCAAACACCCCCATTTATTTATTTTATTTTCCATCATTATCTCAATTAAATCAATTAATTATATAAATATATATATATATAATATATATATATATATATATATATACATTTAACAATAATGATAATATATTTAAATATGTGCGAACACACATTTAAACGATAATTTCACTTATTTAATTTTTCTAAAAAATTAATAAAGGCTACGACCTCAGCAAATTTAATTGCACGTGAAATTACCAAATACCCTTTCGCCTTAAAAGACGAAAACCCCTTCTTTTTCTGGATCTTAAATGTCTTCTATGTGTGTGACCCATAGCTCCTCATCATACGGCAGTGTATAGTATCGTGATTACACCAATTATCGTCTCACTATACACAAGCCAAGATTGGCCCCTAGCAAGGCATCATGGCTACCCGATATGTGTATTCAGCAAAGTAGCTACCTGTCAACGATATGGTTACCGTGCAATTCGATCATTTCATCATACGTTATCTGGACGGACAAGGCATAGAAATAGTGTCAACCTTCAGTTACTCTCGATATTATTTATTCGTTTTGGCCAATCCCGTATATATAACATGGATAGAGCAACAACTCATCCCACTGTGGCCAATTTTTAGTGTCATTACCATATACTGAATTGCGCCGTGAGATAACTTTCTCCCATACCCAGTGATGAATCCTCTGTCAATCCACCATAGTCTTGATACACTCCTTGATGCAGCCAATCACCACCGTATTGACAGCTCTGAAGAACTGCGTTAGGCTAGTGTCAAACTACACCAATCGTGCCACAAGCGCTCCGGTGATCTCAAGTCTAAGGATCACATGCACCACCATTCGTTAGAGGATTTGTTCCATAGCACTAGGGTTACCATCCATATGGAATCCTCTGTGGTCAGTCCAGTGAACTTGCTTGTGTAATCGCCTACACAAACACCCATGTGTTGCACCAGGTTGTCACCAAACAACCTTGACAAGTGAGATCAGTCACTGCCTTTCGACAGGGTGTTCAACACTATGATAGCCTTACAGTATATCTGTGCCCTTAGTTCAGAATAATACGGGGCTACGGACGGTTTCTAGAATGGCCACATATGTGCTCATAGGGGTTCTCACTATCAAGATTTGAAACACTTGAACCCTCGTCACGGCTCTACCATTCTAAGGACATATATCAATACATATTGCATAATAATGATTTACTCGATATAGTAAAATTCCTTTTATTGATTAATGACATTATTAAAAAGTCAATTCTACAATAATTGATTGGCTCTAGGGCATCTACTCTACAATCTCCCACTTGCACTATAGCCAATCATTCATGTATTTAATACCAAATGATTCAATGCTTGTCATGCTTCTACTGGACAGAGGCTTTTGTCTAGTGGATCTGCGAGATTTCGTCAGTATGCACTTTACTAACTCAGTCTTTTCTCTCAACTTCTCTCTGATGAGATGGAACGTCTGAGTATGTGTCTGGATTTTCTGTAAGACCGTGGTTCCCATGGCTTGACAATTGCTCCATTGTTTGTCACAATATGTCTTATAGGATCAACCAATCGTATGAACCATACCAAGTTCAGTATGAACTTCTAATCCAGACTGCCTCCTTGGCCGCATCCGACAATGCAATATACTCAGCCTCTATTGTAGAATCCGCTACAGTGCTTTGCTTGGAGCTCTTCCAGCTTACCGCACCGCCATTGAGATAAAATACAAACCCTGATTGCGATTGATAATCATCTTTGTCCGTTTGGAAACTAGCATCACTGTATCCTCTTACAGTGAGCTCATCTTCCCCTCCATAACCAAGAACATATCCTTAGTCCTCTTCAGGTACTTAAGAATATTCTTGATAGCCATCCATGATGCTCACCTGGATCCGATTGATATCTACCACGTGCTCAAGGCATGAACATCAATTCAGTACATAGCATGGCATACAGATGGATCCAATTGCTGATGCATATGGGATCCTCTTCATCCTATCTCTCTCATTTTGTTTTTAGGACACAATTCCTTAGAGAGATAAACACCATGTGACATCGAAGAAATCCTTTCTTGGATTCTTCCATACTGAATCGTTTCAGTACTTTGTCAATATAGCACTCTGACTTAGGCCAAGCACCTACGCGATCTATCACGATAGATCTTTATACCAAGGATGTAGGCCGCTTCCCCTAAGTCCTTCAAGAAGCCCTTGGATAACAAAATCTTTTCACCGACTACAAGTTCGGTATATCATTCCCGATCAGAAGTATGTCATCGACAACAACACTAGGAATACTACTGCGCTCCCCCACTCACTTTCTTGTAACCACAGGGCTCATCTTCGTTTAATAAAACCGAATTCTTTTACACGGCTTCATCAAAACGAATGTTCCAGCTCCTCGAAGCTTGCTTGAGTCCATAAATGGACCTCTGCAACTTGCATACCTTATTAGCTTGACTATCAAGAACGAAACCATCAGGTTGTGTCATATACACCATCCTCCTCAAGGTTTCCGTTCAGGAAAGCAGTTTTGACATCCATTTGCCAAATCTCATAGTCTATATTCGCAATTGCAAGCATAATCCGGATGGATTTAATCATGGCATCGGCGAAAAGGTTTCTTCTAGTCAATGCCATGAATTTGTTTGAAACCTTTGGCAACCATTCGTGCTTTATAAGTATGCACGTTGCCATCCATGTCCGTCTTCTTCTTGAAACCCATTTACACCCTATGGGTTTTACCCCTTCATGGTGTTCCACCAGAGACCACACTTGGTTCTGGTACATGGAGTCCATCTCAGATTTCATGGCTTTAAGCCATTTAACGGAATCTGGATCCGATATAGCGTCTTCGTAGGTTCTGGGTTCATCGTCTTGGTAACCGTACGTCACCATGTTGAGTTACGAGATAACCATATCTCTCGGGCTCATGGCATACTCTCCCCATCTACGTAGCTCCTATGCTACTTGAGGTAGTTCACTTTGATCCACAAGTTGTGGAGTAACTCCTCCGATGTGCTCAACCACTTCTTGTGGCACATCATCCCGTCCTTCGTCTAGTATATCTTGTGGTTCTAGAACTTCATCGAGTTCTACTTTTCTCCACTAGTACTTCTTAGAAAATATTCCTTTTCTAGGAAGACCAGATCGAGCAACAAAAATTTTGCGCTCTTCTGGGTGGTAGAATTAGTATCCTTTGGTCTCCTTGGGATACCCCACAATATACATTTACGGATTTTGGCCCAGCTTGTTCGAAGTCAATTCTACTAATCTCGCAACCCCAAATCCTTAGATAAACAAGTTGGGCTTTCGCCCATTCCTTAGCTCATATGGAGTCTTATCACAGACTTTGACGCACATGGTTCAAAATGTGAGTCGCAGTCTCTAGGGCATAACCCCAAACGATACAGGTAAATCACAAAACTCATCATGGACCTAACCATGTCAAGTAAGGTCCTATTCCTCCTTTCTGACACTCCATTGTGTTGGGTGTATAAGGGGTGAGTTGTGATACTATCCCACATTCCTTTATCTTACCTAAAACCTGAGCTTAAGTATTCACCTCCTCGAATCCGACCGAGAGCTTTAATACTTTTGCCCAACATATTCTTACTTCATTCCTGAATTCCTTGAATTTATCAAGGCTTCAAATTTATGTCTCATAGTAGACATAACCTATCTACTGAAATCACATAAATGTGATGAAGTATGAATATCCCACTCTGGCTTCAACTGTTAGTGGACCACATACATCACCTATATGTTGCCTAACAGTTCAGTAGCCCTTTCACTTTGTCCTTGAAGGGAGACTTGGTCATCTTGCCTAAAGGCATGACTCGCATACCTCAAATGACTGAAGTCAAGGGTCCAAAACTCCATCCTTTGAATTTTTGCAATGCATGTCTTATTAACATGACACAATCTACAATGCCAGAGATATGTTTGGTTTTGATCGTATGTTTGCTTTCTTGGTTTCAATATTGAGAATATTTTTTGTTAAATCAAGAACATATAATCCATTATATAACCTTGCAATTCCAATAGAATACCATTCAAACTAAAGGACAACACCCATTAGATATCTCAAAATGATACCCTATATTATCCAAAGCGGATACTAAATAATATTTCTAGAAATAGAAGGTACTGATAACAGTTATGTAGTTCCAATAAAAGCCCATAGGCAAAGATAAACATAAGTCCCTACAGCCAATGTAGCCACATGTGCTCCATTTCCACTCGTAGGTCCACCTCTCCCTTGGCAGCACTCTACTCTGCCTTAGCCCTGCACATCAGACAAATGTGAGTACCACATCCTGTGTCAATGACCCAGATTGTTGAGGGAAGAATTAATCTCAACCATAAAATCTAAAGTCGTACCTCTACTTCTTCTTGCTTGCAGGAAAGCCTTGCAGTGTTTCCTCTAGTGGCCAGGCTTGCCACAAAGAAGCAGACTACCTTCCCTTCCCTATGCCACTCTCAAGCCCAAACAACTTGTCTTTGGGCTTGGCTTGGGTTTTGGCCTTGGCCTTACCCTTGGCCTACCCTTTGGTTTAATGGCAGCAACCATAAAACCAGGCTTGGACTTTTCAAGTCCTGCTCTGCAGTCCTAAGCATGTTCAGAAGTCTCTGACAAGGTTTCTCCATCATGTTCATATTGAAATTCATTTGAATGGAGCATAAATTCAGCAAGGATTGCAGAATTAAATCCATTTGTAATTTGCATCCAGCCACATCCCAAAGTCTCAAGCCTCTCTATGTGCTCGACATCTTTGAGCACATGAGGACCACTTGGGCTCCTTAGTCAGACGACCCCAACAGTGCTTTCGCCACCTTGTACCTCTCATGTCGAGCATTTGTTTCGTAAGCTCCTTGAGATGTAGAATAGTGAAAAGCTTCATATTCTCATGCTGCTTTTTTAGCATAGTGTCATCGATGCTACATCAAGCATTGACGTTATCAGCATCATCAAAACTTTTGATAAGTATCCTAACTTCCTGAGTGGCATCAGGATCAGGCTCAGCCATGTATAGCTTTTCAAGGATATACTTTTTCTTTTCTGACTTGAGTAATACCGAAGATTACGATCCAGTATGAGAAATTGGATCCATCCAACCTGTTTTCTTTCTCGATTATCGGTCGCAGGTTCATAATGCTCATTTTGGTGAATCTATAATTGCAGAAAATAAAGTTAATATAAGTTCATTGTGTTTTAATATGTCTTTTATTAAACGATGCTCCCACTATTTTACCAAGCCAATAGCCCTCACTATTAACTCGGAGACCCTGTGACTTTCCTAGTGACCGAGATCCCATCCTGCCCATTTCAAACCTTCGCTTTGGCGAACAGCCAAAATGAGTTGATTAGGTAGGCCAACAAACTTAATCCACACCAGTTTAGCTCCACTTAACCTCAATGTGAGAAAGCCAACAACCATCAACATCCATGGCTCCAACCATTTCCTCAAGTGTGATTCTCAGTATCAGTAGTGGACACTACATGTCATCACGTACACATCATATGTGTACTGCTCTACTATGCCTATGACGCGTTTATCAACCTTCGCTTTGGCGAACAAGCAAAACTGTCATTTTAAGTCATCACCATTGGAAAACTCAATGTTTTAACCTCCCACTGTAGAAGTGTACCCTTCGCTTTGGCGAACAAAGTTTCGACGAACAGTGGTTTGATTAAAACCTGTGATGGAAGGCTTACGTGACTTAATATAATTCGTTGAGGGGTTTGGTGATTTAATGTCTCATCAGATTATTATCTTTGTTAAATGACATTTTTGGCATGTTATCAAACATCAACCTTAGCATGCATTCTAAACAAAATTAAACGTTGCCGGTACATGGCCTACCTAAAACCAATTTCCTCGAGCCTGAGGAATCGGTGGGTCACCTAGGGGTCCTGTAATAAACATCTCGAGTCTTCAAGTATGGTTGCCATCGTTCTTTGTTCTCGTCTTCAAGTACATTAAAAAACTATCATTCTAAATTTACATAAATAATTATACAATTCTTTACATCAATAAATTTAGAAATTCGATTTACATTCGAGGGAATTAGATGAAAGAGAATGTACATCGAGAAAGAAGAAAGGCGGACACACAGGCCCTATTAATAAATACAACCATACATACCCAAAAATATTTAAAACTTCACCCTTAGGTCTGGCTCTGTACCGGCACCAAATATACAACAAGTACAAAGCATACATTTCAAAAACAATCAATTTTTAAATTTGTGGGTTAATTACATTTACCCCTTGATAATTCACAGATTTGCAGTGGATCCAAAAGTTTTGAAACTTTGCATTTTACCCCCTGCACCCTTGGAAGTACGCTCGCTGCAGCGATGAGTTAGATCGCCGCGGCATGCTTGGTTTTGGTACAGCGCACGTCCGAAGGACATCACGCGGCGAGCGCATTTTCATACACCGCTCGTCTAGAGGACATCGCCGCGGCGATGAGTTATATCGCCGCGGCGAGCGCTGGTTTCATCACCAGCGCCAGTTTGGACAACGCTCACTGCGGCGATGGATTATATCGCCACGGCGAGCGTACACAAATCGGTAGCTCTGGATCTGTTCTACAGCACCAAAAACACTCTACCCGGATTTTGCAATCAATCAAACACATTGATCTCAACAAAAATCCATCTGCATTACCAAACCAGCAGATCATTACAAATTAAATTAATCGATTAATCGTTTCTTAAAAACATATTTCAAGACAGATTTACGCAGATCAATATGGAAACTATATTATCATCAATACATGTTATCAACCATACACATAAAAGTTAAATTCAGTACCCTAGGCTCTGATACCACTGTTGTCAACGGTCCTCGTATACGCAGCGAAACAAAATAATACTCAGGGATCGTTTACATGAGCCAAGATCAAGGGTAGATTTTACAATTTATATTAAATAAAATCTGCATAAATATTCAACATGAGTTTAAAGAAACAACACGCACGTTGGAGGCTCCTCCAAATTTGTCGACGAATGTTTTGCTACCGATCCAGTGTAGATCGAACCTGTGTAGTCCACCACGAAGACAATCTCAAAGAACCAAGAGGGATTTGCTAGATCCTCTTTGGCTTCAAGATTAGAGAAAAGAGAATCAATGAAATTGATTTCAAGGCAAATTCAATCTGCCGTGGAGTGTCAAATGGGGCTGCTGTGTTTTTGTTTTCAAAGAAAAAATCTCTTGATTAAAAATCACACACTTTTCCTTTTATATTTAAAAAAACAATTTGCCCTAATCCCATACGAATAGGCTTGGGCTCCAACCCAACGCCCCATGTTGCCAACACCCCCAATTTGATTTTTTTTTTTCCATCATTATCTCAATTAAATCAATTAATTATATTATAATATATATATATATATAATATATTATTAATATAACATTTACAATAATGATAATATTTTAAATATTTGCGAACACACTTTAAACGTAATTTCACTTATTAATTTTTCTAACAAATTAATAAAGGCTACGACCTCAGCAAATTAATTGCCTGTGAATATTACCAAAATACCCTTTCGCCTTAAAAGACGAAAACCCCCTTCTTTCTTCTTGATCTTAAATTGTCTTCTTTGTGTGTACCTATAGGCTCCTTATCATATCGGCAGTGTATAGTATCGCGATTAACACCAATTAATCGTCTCACTATACACAGACCAAGATTGGCCCCTAGCAAGCATCATGGCCACCCGATAGATTTGGATTCACAAAGTAGCTACCTGTCAACGATATGGTTCCCGTGCAATTCGATCCTTTCATCATACGTTTCTCGACGAGAAGAAGGCATAGAAATAGTGTCAACCTTAGTTACTCTCGATATTATTTATTCTCTGGACCATGACCGTATTATAAACTGGATAGAGCAACAACTCAATCCCACTGTGGCCACAGTTTTAGTGTCATTACCATATCTGAATTGCGCTGTGAGATAACTTCTCCCATACCCAGGATGTGAATCCTCTGTCAATCCACCATAGTCTGATACACTCCTTGATGCAGCCAATCACCACCGTGTGCATCTGAAAAGACTGCATTAGGCTAGTGTCAAACTACACCAATCGGTGCACAAGGCGCTCCGGTGATCTCAAGTCTAAGGATCACATGCACCACCCCATTCGTTAAGGATTTGTTCCATAGACACTGGGGTTACCATCCATTGAACATCCTCTGGTGGGTCTCCAGTAACTTGCTGTGGTGAATCGCCTACAAAAAACACCCAGTTTGTTCACCAGTTGTCACCAAACAACCTTGACATTGAATCTTCACTACCTTTCGATAAGGTCGTTCAACATTATGATAGCCTTACCGTATTATCTTTGCCCTTACTTAAATAATACTGGGGCTACGGACGTTTCTAGAATGGCCACCATATGTGCTCATAGGGTTCTTACTATCAAGATTTAAACACTTGATACCCTCGTCACGGCTCTACCATTCTAAGGACATATATCAATACATATTGCAATATAATGATTTACGCGATATAGAAAAATGCCTTTTATTGATTAATGAACATTATACAAAGAGTCAATTCTACAATAATTGTTGGCTCTAGGGCATCTACTCTAACAGTCGGGTTATCATCAAGTAAGATGTGGTAGAGCAAGATATTGCTAACTGCATTTTGGACCAGATATGGGCATTATGAGTGTTGTGGTGATGCCTTTTGGGTTAACCAATCCCTAGTAGTCTTTATGGACTTAATGAACTAGGTGTTTCATGATTGTCTTGATCAATTTAAGTGGTGTTTATTGATGACATCCTGGTTTATTCTAAGTCAAGAGATGAGCATGAAGAATTTGATATTTGTGCTACAACGATTAGAGATAAGAAGTTGTTTGCCAAATTTTCTAAATTGGATTTTGGCTAGATACGTTATCTTCCTGGGCCATACTGTCTCAAAGGAAGTATATTAGTGGATCCTAGCAAGGTGACAACAATTCTTGAGTGGCAAAAGCCGAACGTGGAGAGGAATAGAAGTTTCTTGGGGCTAGTAGGCTAATACCGCGTTTTGTAGTAGGATTTGCTCAGTTTGGCTAAGGCGCTTTGGTGTGCTGTCACAGGCAACCAAATAAAATCTAAGAATACATGTCTAGTTCGAGTAGGTCGTTCCCCACAGAGAGTGTCTAGCCTAGTTTTATGCTATGTGAACATGATGTGGGGGGGGGGGGGGGGGGGGGGGGGGGGGTGTGGGGGTTTGAGTATAACGAAAACATTTCAGGAAAAAAAACAGCTATGGGACATTCAAATCAAATTATCAAACATCAAACAGAACACCCTTGGTCTAATTCAACATCCACCATCGAAATTTTCACTTGATCATCGATGCAGTTATAATATCAATTCTTACTTTGGGTATTCACCGTTGGAACTATTTTCCTATCTCTCCTTAGTTGTAATTAATTAGGAAACGAGCGATCTAATTAATCTTACTACTAAATAACCCTAGACAAGCTTTAAAGATTTAATCTAGTGGCAGCCTTAAGACCTAGAGAGATTGATGAAGCTGAACAACACAAACACAAGCGGTTGTATTTAATTCAGTCAAATGTTCTTCTTAAGACTTAATAATTCCTTACGCAGCAAACTCTTAAACCTTAATTACTTCACAAGTTAAAGGGATCAAACAATTATGAATTTGATATCTAACTTAGCAGTAGATTGCAACAAATAATAAATTAGTAGGCCTCCCAATAATTAAATGCAACAATCATGACAATATGCATAGAAGAACATCCAATACTCAAAACATAAATTGAACACTAAAAAATTAGATTAGATCTCACAGTTTTATTGATTCCGAGGCCTCCGTTTCCTTCGACCAAGTTCTAAAAGTTTAGCCGCTCATGGCCATAATCAAAACTCAAAAGAGAAAATTCCAGAAGAGAGAAAAGAGAGGTGTGTGTTATATATCTCAATCTGATCTCTCTCTCCTTTTAAACATATCCCATTCAAGTCTTTTAATCCTACTAAATCTCTTAAGAATATTCTAATATCCTAAAATAACATTTATCCTAATCTGATTCTGATTAATTGAAAATAAAATAAAGTCCTAAAATAAAATAGGAAAGTGGTATGTCTAGCTGTAAGTTGTGTGTAACAGGTCTTCAAATCTTCTAATAATAAACTGCCTCTTTAACTTGCATGACAAGGCGGAATGTTCCAGAATGTCAGCAGTGCAGGTGCGTTAAATTCGAGCCTGATTATAACGTTGATTCAGCGAGTATCTCTCACAACTCAAAACATGAACATTGTATATCTCCTTTTTAGGGTTCCACAGAATTTTGAATCATCTCAATCGGAGCTCAGATGAGAGAGTTATGCCCAGATTACGAATCAATGTCAAAACTATCTGAATTCACCTAATTAGCTCTGTTTTGCATTTAACGCCTCCATTTGCATCCTAAATCAAAATAGAATAATAATGAGTACATTTAGGCAACAAGTAAGTACAAAAGACTAGACATTAAGGGGGGGTAAATATGACATTTTGTATTCTCATCAGAGCTTTACGAAACAAATACTCCACATGAGAGGTACAAGGTGTCGAAAGCACTGTTTAGGAGTCGTCTGACTGAGGGAGCCCAAGTTTGTCCTCATGTGCTCAAGATGATTGAGCACATAGAGAGGCTTGAGACTTTGGGATGTGGCTTGGATGCAAAATTACAAATGGATTTAATTCTGCAATCCTTGACTAACTCTTATGCTCCGTTCATAATGAATTTCAATATGAACACAATGGAGAAAACCCTGTTAGAACTTCTGAACATGCTGAGGACTGCAGAGCAGCACTTGAAAAAGTCTAAGCCTATTTTACTGGTTGCTGCTATTAAAGCAAAGGGTAATAGCAAGGGTAAGGCCAAGGTCAAACCCAAGCCCAAGCCCAAGCCCAAATGACAGATTGTTGTTGGTCTTGAGAGTGGCATAGGGAAAGGCAAGGTAGTCTGCTTCTTTTGTGCAAGCCTGGCCACTGGAGGAAACACTGCAAGGCTTTCCTCGCAAGCAAGAAGAAATCAGAGGCTACGACTTTAGGTATTTTTATGATTGAGATTAATTTCTCTCCCTCAACATCTTGCATCATTGACAAAAGATGTGGTACTCACATTTGTACTAATGTGCAGGGACTAAGGCAGAGTAGAGTGCTCGCTAAGGGAGAGGTGGACCTACGAGTTGGAAATGGAGTACATGTGGATGCATTGGTTGTAGGGACTTACTATTTATCTTTGCCTATGGGCTCGTTATTGGAACTACATAACTATTATCACGCACCTTCTATTTCTAGAAATATTATTTTAGTATCCGCTTTGGATAATATAGGGTTCATTTTGAGATATCTAATGGATTGTTGTCCTTTAGTTTGAATGGTATTCTATTTGGAATTGCAAGGTTATATAATGGATTATATGTTTGATTTAAACATAAAAATATTCCCAAATTGAAACCAAGAAAGCTAAACATAGCAATCAAAACTAGACATATCTCTGGCATTGTAGATTGTGTATGTTAATAGGCACCGTTGCAAAACTTCAAGGGGATGGAGTTTTGGACCTTTTTGACTTTGAGTCATTGAGGTATGCGAGTATGCCTGTTAGGCAAGATGACAAGTCTCCTTTCACAGGACAAGTGAAAGGGCTACTGAACTATTAGGCATCATCCATATGATGTATGTGGTCCACTACAGTTGAGGCCAGAGGTGATATTCATCTTCATCACATTACTAATGATTTAGTAGATATGGTTATGTCTTATCTCATGAGACATAAATTGAAGCCTTTGATAAATTCAAGGAATTCAGGAATGAAGTACAAAAATGTTGGGCAAAAGTATTAAAGTCTTCGGTCGGATTGAGGAGGTGAATACTTAAGCTAGGGTTTTCAGAGTACCTGAAGGAATGTGGATAGATCACAACTCACCTGGTCTTATACACCCCAACAAAATAGAGTGTCTGAAAGGAGGAATAGGACCTTACTTGACATGGTTAGGTCCATGATGAGTTTTAGTGATTTACTTGCATCGTTATGGGGTTATGCCCTAGAGACTGCGAGTCACGTTTTGAATCATGTGCCGTCAAAGTCTGCAGATAAGACTCCATATGAACTATGGAGTGGGCAAAGGCCTAGCTTGTTTATCTAAGGATTTGGGGTTGTGAAACTTATTAAGAAATTGACTTCGAACAAGCTGGGCCCAAATCCTGTAATGTAATATTTGTGGGGTATCCAAAGGAGACCAAAGGATACTATTTCTACCACCATGAAGAGCGCAAAATTTTTGTTGCTCGATCTGTCCTAGAAAAGGAATATTTTCTAAGAGTAATAGTGGGAGAAAAGTAGAACAATCTATGAAGTTCTAGAACCACAAGATATACTAGAGAAGGACGGGATGATGTGCCACAGGAAGTGGTTGAACATCATGAGGAGGTTACTCCACAAACTTGTGGATCAAAGTGAACCACCTTAGGTAGCACATGAGCTACGTAGATCGGGAGAGTACGCCATGAGCCTAAGAGATATGGTTATCTCGTGACCCAACATGTGGACGTACTAGGCTAACAAGATGATGAACCCAAAACCTACGAAGACGCTATATCGGATCCAGATTTGTTAAATGGCTTGAAGCCATGAAATCTGAGATGGACTCTGTTAGAAACGGTCCGTATATGCAGCGGAAACAAAATATATAACTTAGGGATCGTTTACATGAGCCAAGATCAAGGGTATAATTTTACAATTTTATCATAATAATAATCTGCAAAAATATTAAAATGAGTTAAGAGAAACAAACGCAAGTTGGGAGCTCCTCCAAAATTGTCGACGAATGTTTGCTACCGATCACAGTGTAGGATCGAACCTGTGTAATCCACACGAAGACAATCTCAAAAGAATCAAAGATGTATTGCTAGATCCTCTTTGGCTTCAAGATTAGAAGAAAAGAAATCAATGAAATTGATTTCAAGGCCAAATCAATCTGCCGTGGGAGGGTTTTTCCAAAAGGAGGCTGCTGTATTTTTCAAAGGAAAAATATATCTAATTTAATTAACACATTTTTTTTTATAGTTAATTAAGTTGCCCTAATCCCATACGGAATAGGTTGGGCTCAACCCAAACGCCCATGTTGCCAAACACTCCAATTTGATTTATTTATTTCCATCATTATCTCAATTAAAATCAATTAATATATATTTAAATATATATAACATTTAACAATAATGATAATATATTTAAATTGTGCGAACACACATTAAATGTAATTTCACTTATTTAATTTTTCTAACAAATTAAATAAAGGCTACGACCTCAGCAAATTTAATGCACTGTGAAATTACCAAAATACCCTTCGCCTTAAAAGACGAAAACGCCCTTCTTTCTTCTTGGATCTTAAATTGTCTTCTATGTGTTGGGACCCATAGGTCCTCATCATATCGGCAGTGTTAGTATCATGATTAACACCAATTAATCGTCTCACTAATACACAGACCAAGATTGGCCCCTAACAAGGCATCATGGCCACGATAGATTCGGATTCAGCAAAGTAGCTACTGTCAACGATATAGTTACCGTGCAATTCGATCCTTCATCATACATTTTCCGACGTGACGAAGGCATAGAAATAGTGTCAACCTTCAGTTACTCTCGATATTATATTCAGTTTCTGACCAATGACCGTATTATAAAGGAAGAGCAACAACATCAATCCCACTGTGGCCATAGTTTTAGTGTCATTGCCATAAACTGAATTGTGCCGTGAGATAACTTTTCCCCACCCGGGAGTGATGAATCCTCTGTCAATCCCCCATAGTCTTGATACAATCCTTGATGCAGCCAATCACCACCGTATTGACAGCTCTGAAAAGAACTGCGTTAGGCTAGTGTCAAACACCAACGGTACACAAGGCGCTCCGGTGATCTCAAGTCTAAGGATAATGCACACCCTTGTTAGGGATTTGTTCCATAGACACTGGGGTTAACATCCATATGGAATCCTCTGGTGGGTCATCTAGTGAACTTGCTGCGGTGTAATCGCCTACAGCAAGACCCATGTGTTGCACCAGGTTGTACTAAACAACCTTGACAACTGAGATCAGTCACTGCCTTTCGACAGGGTTGTTCAACACTATGTAGCCTTACGTTTATCTATGCCCTTACTTCAGATAATACTGGGGTACGGGCGTTTCTAGAAGGCCACCATATGTGCTCATAGGGTTCTCACTATAAAGATTTGAAACACTTGATACCCTCATCACAAATTCTACCATTCTAAGGACATATATCAATACATATTGCATAATAATGATTTACGCGATATAGAATAAGATGCCTTTTATTATTGCTTAATGAACTTATTATAAAGAGTCAATTCTACAATAATTGATGGCTTAGGGCAACTACTCCAACAGACACTAGTACTAGAATCAAGTGTGGTCTTTGGTGGAACCATCTGAAGGGGTAAAACCCATAGGGTGTAAATGGGTCTTCAAGAACAAGACTGACATGGATGGCAGGTGCATACTTATAACAGACTGGTTGCCAAAGGTTTCAAACAAATTCATGGCATGACTATGAAGAAACCTTTTCACCGGGGCCATGATTAAATCCATCCGGATTATGGTTGCGATTTCTGCATATCATGACTATGAATTTGGCAAATAGATGTCAAAACTTTCCTGAACGAAAACCTGAGGAGGATGTGTATATGACACAACCTGATGTTTTGTTCTGATAGTCAAGCTAATAAGGTATGCAAGTTGCAGAGATCCATTATGGACTCAAGCAAGCTTCAAGGAGTTGGAACATTCGTTTTGATGAAGTCGTAAAAGAATTCAGCTTTATCAAGAACGAAGATGAGCCTTGTGTTTACAGAAAGTGAGTAGGAGCGCATAGTATTCCTAGTGTTGTATGTCGATAACATACTTCAACTCAACCAAAATTCCTTATGAATAGTACTACTGTTCACCCGAACAGTACTATTGTTACATTTTCTTTCTTTTTTTTCTGCAAAAAAAAAAAAAAAAAAAACAAAAAACGCAATAAAACACAAAAACAAAAAAATCAACTAGATCACTCCCCGACACAGCACCAAAATCTGGAGTGTGTTGTAGGCAACCAAGATTAAAAACCTTCCTAACTAACTACTAAACTGTAAATACGGTAAGCAAGAGTCGATCCCACGAAGGTGTAGCCGAATTTTCGATGATGTGAACAAGGCTGGGGGGTTTGAGTAAAAAGACAAAAACAATCTTAGCAAAAATAACAAAAAAAATTCAAATCGAGATCAATTAATAAACAAAACTTGGTCTCAGTCAACATCCACCATCAGAACTACAACTGCATATTGATGCAAAATTAAATCAATCCATACCTGAATATTCACCGTTGGAACTATTTTCCTATCTCTCCTTAATTGTAATTAATCAAGAAACAAGCAATCTTAATTATCTTACACTAAACAACCCTACCGGACAAGCGCTCAAGATTTAATCTAGTGGCAGCCTTAAGAATTAGAGAAATCGATGAAGCTAAACAACACAAACACAGGCGGGTTGTTAATTTAGTTGAATGTTCTTCTTAAGATTATATTCCTGACGCAGCAAATTATTAACCCTAATTGCTCACAAGTTAGGAGGATCAAACAATTAGGATTTGATATCTAACTGCAGTAGATTGCAACAATTAAAAAACTGTAGGCCTCCTAGTAATTGAACGAAACAATCATAAAATTAGGCACAGAAAAAATCCAATACTCAAACACGAAAATTGAACACCAAGAAAATATATTAGATCTCCAGTTTTGATTTTCTGAGGCCTCCGTTTCCTTCGACCATTACAAAAGTTCTAGCCGCTCATGGCCATCATCAAAACTCAAAAGAGAAAGAAAAATTCCAGAGAGAGAAGAGAGAGGCGTGGTCCCCCTCCAGAAACCCTCTGATCCCTTAGCAAAAATCCAGATTCAAGTGTTTGAATCCCACTCAATCTCCTAAAAGAATATTCTAATATCCTAAATAACATAATCCAAATTGATTCTAATTAATTAAAATAAGATAAAGTCCTAAAATAAAATAGGAAAGTGGTGATTCTGAGCTGTAACTTGTGTGCCACATGTCCTCAAATCTTCCAATAATAACCTGCCCAATTGATTTGCATGACAAGGCAGAATGCTCCAGGACGTCCAGTGCAGATCATCAACTTCAAGCTTGATTAAAGCCTTGATGCAGTGAGTATATCTCAAAACTCAAAACATGAAAGTTGTAGATATATTTCTCAGTGTTCTACAGAATTTTGAATCATCTCAATCGGAGCTTGGATGAGAGAGTTATGCCCAGATTACGAAACAATGTCGAAACTGTCCGAATTCACTTAATTAGTTCCGTTTTGCAATTAACGCCTCCATTTGCATCCTAAATCAAAATAGAATAATAATGAGTACATTTAGGCAACAAATACCTATAAAAGACCAAACATTAAGGGGGGTAAATATGACATTTTGCATTCCCATCAAATACAAATCAAGTCATATAAATACACATCAAGTCATTTGATTGCTTATATCTTAACTTGGGTTGGATTTACTTACCTTTTTCTTGAATTCTTCCACAAAAGCTCTCTAACTTGTTGGACTTGCTTCTTCTCTTAATTCCTAAACATAAACTTAATAAGAACTCAACACTTACTCAACTTCAATTTATACTAGAGGATGAATCCTTACCTCTTGATGCGTAGGAACAACTCTCTATCAAGATCCAACTAAAAGCCCTCAAAAAATACTTGGAAGATTGAGTGAAGAGTTGGGAGGAAATGGAGAATGAAGAGGCGGTGGAACTGAGGAATTGAGGAGATTTAGAAGACTAACCCTTAATATCTCATAAACTAAGCCTTCTTTCCCATTTCACCCCCATTCTAAAACATTCTCCGTGAAATTTCCTTGCAATTCACTCCCCACTTTGCTTTCTAATTAGGGGTAGAATGGTCACTTTACCCTTATGGAAAATTTTCTTGAAACTTCACTAGAAAAATCTGCCAGTTCTTCACCCCGACGAAGTTTCTTTCTTTGCCGCGGCAAAGAAATATAGGGCGTACGTTGCCGCGGCGACGCTTTTTCTTCGCCGCGGCGAAGTCTGCATTCCCAAAATTCCGCAAGACTTCACCAAAAATCAGGGCATCCAGACCATTCTAACAACTTAATTAACATGTCCATTTAACTTAGGTCAATAAATAAAATTTAAAAGCAAATGAGCATGAGTCAAGGATGTACCTTAAAGTGGATGTTACAATTCTCCTCCCATTAAAAGAATAACTCTGGGTAACGGTTCTGCATTTCTTGTTCTGCCTCCCAAGTAGCTTCTTCAACTTTATGGTTTCTCCAGAGGATTTTCACTAATGGGATACTCTTGTTTCAGAGCTCTTTAATCTTTTTGTCCAATATCTGAACTGGGCACTCCTCAAACACAAGATTCTCTTCTAAGTTCACATCCTCTATACTCAAAATATGGGAGGGATCACTAACATACTTTCGAAGCATCGAGACATGAAACACATTGTGAACTTTGTCCATGCTGGGTGGTAGTGCTAATCGGTAGGCTACCTTGTCCACTCGTTGCAACACTTCAAATGGACCAATGTACCTCGGTACTAACTTCCCTTTGCTACCAAAACGCATTACCCGTTTATAGGGGGAAACTTTCAGAAAAACTTTGTCACCCATTTCAAACTCCACATCTTTTCTCTTCAAGTTGGCATAACTTTTCTGTCGATCTTGGGCTTGCTTCATACGATTTCTGATCAACTTGACATTATTGATCATTCTCTGAGTTACTTCGGGCCCAAGAGCTGAACTCAACTCATCTTTCTCACTTATCTCGTCCTAACATAGTAGAGATCTACACCATCTACCGTACAAAGCCTCGTAAGGCGCCATCTTAATTGTAGACTGGTAGCTATTATTGTAAGCAAACTCCACTAAGGGCAACATCTCATGCCAGAATAACTTATAATCCATACAGCATGCTCTCAACATATCCTCAAGCACTTGGTTCGTTCTCTCTATCTGACCATTTGTCTGAGGATGATAGGTGGTATTGAAAGCCAACCTGGTACCCAAGTTCCTCTGTAAACGCATCCAGAAAGCTGACACAAATCTAGAATCTCTGTCTGACATGATTGTCTTGGGTACTCCATGCAATCTCACTATCTCTTTAACATAAATCTAGGCTAATTGATCCGAGGTGGTACTCTCCTTTACTGGAAGAAAATGGGCTGATTTGGTCAGTTTATCCACAACCACCCATATAGCACTATACCCTTTCTACACTCTAGGGAGACTTGTAATAAAATCCATCGAAATACTCTCCCACTTCCATTCAGCAATACTGAGTGGCTGAAGCAACCCTGATGGCCGTTGGTGTTCTGCTTTTACTTGTTGACAAACCAGGCACTTAGCTACAAAAGCTGCAATATCTTTCTTCATACCTAGCCACCAATAGCCTTTCTTTAAATTTTGATATATCTTAGTTGCTCCAAGATGAGCAGTGTATGAGGTGTCATGAGCCTCTGTAAAAATTCTCTTCTTTAACTCATCGTCTTGAGGAATACACAACCGATTCCTGAAACGAAGGACACCATCTGACAAAAGGAATTCTGGTGTCTTGCCCTCATGCACTAACCGAACTATCTTTTGACACCACTCATCAGTTACTTGCTTTTCTTTGATCTCTTCCAGTAAGGTAGACTGAACCTCTAATTTAGCAATCCCTTCTGGTAAGACCTAGATCTGCTCTTTACACAATTCTTCTATTAACTCTTTCTGACTTGTGAGTCGAGACAAATAAGCTTTTCGGCTCAAAGCATCGGCTACTACATTGGCTTTACCCGGCTAATACTTAATTTCACACTCATAATCTTTAGCCATCCAACCATCTTCTCTGTCTCATTTTCAACTCCTTCTGAGTAAAGAAATACTTCAAACTCTTATGGTCGGTGTAGATATTACTCTTGGCACCATAAAGGTAATGCCTCCAAATCTTCAATGCAAAGACTACTGCTGCTAACTCTAAATCATGCGTAGGGTATCTTATCTTGTACTCTTTCAACTGACGAGAAGCATAAGCTATCACCCTACCTAACTGCATCAATACAGCACCAAGTCCTTACAATGAGGCATTTGTATAAATATCATAATCTACAATCTCTTGAGGTAACACTAAAACGGGAGCTGTCGTTAACTTTTTCTTCAACTCTTGAAAACTCTCTTCACAGGTAGCTGACCATATAAAAGGAGTTCTTTATTTGGTAAGAGTTGTCAATGGTTTAGCCAACTGGGCAAACCCTGCTACAAATCGGCGGCAGTAACATACTAATCCCAAAAAACTTCTCACCTCTTTTACTGTCTTCAGCCTTTGCCATTCGAGGATTGCCATCACTTTACTAGGATCTACTAAAATTCCATCATTGGAAACAGTATGGCCCAGAAATATCACTTGATCCAGCCAGAACTCACACTTCAAAAACTTGGCATACAACTTCTTTTTTCTCAATCGTTGTAGCACAATTCTTAAATGTTCCTCATGCTCTTCTAGTGACTTAGAGTAAACCAGGATGTCGTCTATAAAGACCACTAAGAACTGATCCAAACAATCATGAAACACCCGGTTCATTAAGTCCATAAAGACTACTGGAGCATTGGTTAACCCAAAAGGCATCACCACAAACTCATAATGCCCGTATCTTGTCCGGAAGGCAGTCTTAGCTACATCTTGCTCTGCCACTTTTACCTGATGATAACCCGACCTCAAATCAATCTTTGAAAATACTGAAGCTCCCTTCAACTGATCAAAAAGATCATCTATTTGAGGTAACGGGTACTTATTCTTCACAGTCACTTTATTCAACTCTTTATAATCAATACACATCCGTTGTGACCCGTCTTTCTTCTTTACAAAAAGAATTGGAGCTCCCCAGGGGGAATGACTTGGTCGGATAAAGCCTTTATCTAAAAGCTCTTGGAGTTGCTTCTTCAATTCCTAAAGCTCGGTTGGGGCCATTCGGTAAGGGGCTTTGGAAATCGGTGCTGTCCTCGGTGCCAGTTCAATACTGAACTCTACTTCTCTTTCCAGAGGCAAACCCGATAACTCTTTCAGAAACACATCTAGAAATTCCCTTACTATTGGCACACTTTGCAACACTGGTTGTGGGACATCTTTACTTTGTACCAAATGGGCAATATACCCAGAGCACCATTTTCTTAGCATCTTTCTAGCCTTTAGACTACTAATCAACATGCTCAACTGATGACCCTCTCCGAAACTAAACTTATCTCCACTATCGAGATTAAACCTCGCTTTCTTCTTCCGACAGTCAATTTCTACTCCATACCTCCCTAGGAAATCCATGCCCAAAATTACATCAAAGTCAGGCATATCAAACACCATTAAGTCAACCACTAACTCTCGGCCATGGATCACTATAGACCCTCTTGACAACATCTCATGGGTCAACACACTAACCCCATGAGGCAACTCTATCTTAATGGGCTGACCCACTTTAATAGGTTTCAAACCTAATCTTTCTATCATCCCATAAGATATAAATGAATGCATGGCTCCGGAATCAATTAATGCATAAAGAGGAACAGAACTGACCAGTAACAACTGATGGACTGGCCTCTGCTCCACCTTGCGCCATGGTAAACACCCTAGCGTTAGGACCTCTCGAAGTCTGTGCTGCAGATGGAAGAGAAGCTTTACAATCCTTCATTAAATGCCCTGGCTGCCGGCATCTATAACAGACATTATGGCCCAACTCTCTCAGGCACTCTCCTGGATGAGTCCTCCCACACTTAGGACATGGGGGAAACTCTACTGTTCTCGGCCGTTTACTCGGCCAATCATTTATGTTCTTCTTTGGCTGAAACTTCTTCTTATTATTCCTCACTTCTCTGTTTCTTGTAAACTCATATCTTTCTTTCTGCGAAGCAGGCAATGCTTCACTTGGTACTACTGGGGTGATTTTATTCTCAAAAATTTCCGTCCTTATTGCTCGCCTTAAAGCCTCACTATAGGTTTGAGGGGGATCGACACCGGTCATGATATCATGAGCAATCTCCAGCTTCAACCCATGAACAAACTTATCTTTTCTCAATCTTGGAGTACTGACTATCCTGGGTGCAAACCTAGCAAGGGAGTTAAACCTCAATGAATACTCTTTCACTGTACTCGACCCCTGCTGCAAACTGATAAACTCTTGGACCTTCTCATGCACTCGATACTCCATTCTATACTCGGCTTCAAAAAGTCCTCTAAACTTGCCCCAAGGCATCACAGAAACATCATGAGAGTCTTCCATTAATTCCCACCAGATTCGGGTATCACCTTGAAACAAGAAACTGGTGTACCGAATCTTCTCGAGGTCTATCATGGAAAACATTACCATCGTTCGCTCAACGGACCTAAACCATTCTTCTGCTACAAAAGGGTCTGTAGTACCTTTAAACTCTGACGGCTGATACTGGCTTGAGAGCCCATAAATCAGCTCAATCCGATTCTACCCTATCGACGGTACCGACCTTTCTCTTTCTTCTCTAATGGGTGGTAATTGTAAGGGGTTTCCACACTTCCCGATGCAACTCTCCCTTGACTTTCTAAAACTTCTTGCACAATACCCTGAACTCTAGCTTCATCCAAGGGAGGGGGCGTGGATTTTGGCAGGTTAGAGGTTTCCCCCGTACCAGTTGTCTTCTTACTACTTGCCCGAGTTCTACGCATCTACAAGACAACCACATTTATCAATTCCAAAACACTCTTAAGTAAGGAAATAATAACTTACAACGGTCGGCTACGGAACGTCATGGCGGCGAGAATGACACACTGTTAAATCGCAAAATCTTTGCGCTGATACCAGAAATGTGACACCTTCTTTTACTTACTAATATACTCAAACACGTACATACATAGTATATGAAATATGATTGGGCCCAAAATTTTTCTTTTATTTATAAACACAATATTTATTTACATATACAAAAGTAGTATACACAAGACTTATACACAAGGGACAGTGGTGCCTTTTCTCTCCGCTCCATGACATCCATCCGACCGCTGCTTACCTATTTCCTGCAAAACATGGAAAAACAATCGGGTGAGCACAAAAAGGCTTACTAAGTAAATCCTCTACTACTTATCCCCGTAACTTATTCTTGGTTCTTTCCTTACTCTAATCGTACTTTTCTTCATTCTTTCTGTTCTTTTTCTTTTCTTTCTAATTCTTCATATTCTTTCTACTCTCTCTTTCTTTTCTTTATGCTTTTTCTATTCTTACTCACCATGATGAACATTATGGTAATATGCATGAATGCAATGCACTCACAATAATGCATAGAAATGTATTTTCTTTATTTATTTTTTATTATTTTCTTTTCTTACTCAAGCTATTCTTTTCTTTTCTTGTATGCTTGAGTTTTCTCATTCTTATTCTTAGTCTAGCTTATTCTTTCTCATTCTTATTCTTATGCCGATCGGACTCGGTTGATGCATGGATTTGGAACTTTGGTCATGTGAGTGAGTACAGTCCTTACCTACATGCACTCTTACGGACTGTACAAATTCTTTCTTATTCTTAAGCCACTCAATTAAGGTGGCGTGCATGTAGGACTTTATTCTTGGTACAACCCTCATCCACATACACTCTTACGGGTTGTATGATTTCTTTCTTCTTCTTATGCCACTCAATTAAGGTGACGTGCATGTGGGACTTTATTCTTATCACTCACGAGTTCCCCCATCACAACAACCTATTCTTTCCTTTTTCTCTAGCACTTTCTTTCTTAAATTCTTTAGTGCTATTTCTTTCTTTCTCTTTATTCTTAGCATTCTTTATTCTTTCTTACGCATGCATATGCAAAGATATACATGTGGATGGTATATGCTTATGTTTCTTTCTTTAGTGCAATCATATAATGCAAATATGCAATGTTGCACAAAAATAAGTACTCTACTCATGCATATGCTTCTCTCAAGCATTTTATCAAACAATAATCATGCATAATTAGACTCTACTTTAACTATAGTTCTATTTCTTTCTTGGACCATCCATATATGGAGTAAAACTCCTCCATAATAATTCTAAACCTGTCAAGGGAAGGCACTTCAAAAATTTCTACTCAATTTCTTCTCAAATTTAGCCAAACTTCCATTGGCCATCCCAACCTTGACTCTACTTCTCATGGCTCAAAACAATCATTCATCAACCCAACAACTCATCCACAATTACAAACTTAGCAATAAATCTCACAATTATAAGTATATAAATACAAATCAAGTCATATAAATACACATCAAGTCATTTGATTGCTTAAATCTTAACTTGGGTTGGATTTACTTACCTTTTTCTTGAATTCTTCCACAAAAGCTCTCTAACTTGTTGGACTTGCTTCTTCTCTTAATTCCTAAACATAAACTTAATAAGAACTCAACACTTACTCAACTTAAATTTATACTTGAGCATGAATCCTTACCTCTTGATGCTTAGGAACAACTCTCTATCAAGATCCAACTAAAAGCCCTCAAAAAATACTTGGAAAATTGAGTGAAGAGTTGGGAGGACATGGAGAATGAAGAGGCGGTGAAACTGAGGAAAATGAGGAGATTTAGAAGACTAACCCTTAATATCTCATAAACTAAGCCTTCTTTCCCATTTTACCCTTCCACTTTCTTGAAAGTTCCATCCTTATCCTTTAATTCTTTACACTTGCACCCCCATTCTAAAACATTCTCCGTGAAATTTTCTTGCAATTCACTCCCCACTTTGCTTTCTAATTAGGGGTAGAATGGTCACTTTACCTTTATGGAAAATTTTCTTGAACCTTCACTAGGAAAATCTGCCGATTCTTCGCCTCGATGAAGAAATACAGGGCATACATCGCCGCGGCGATGCTTTTTCTTTGCCGCGGCGAAGTCTGCATTCCCAAAATTCCGCAAGACTTCACCAAAAATCAGGGCACCCAGATCATTCTAACAACTTAATTAACATGTCCATTTAACTTAGGCCAATAAATAAAATTTAAAAGCAAATGAAAATGAATCAAGGATGTACCTTAAAGTGCATGTTACACTCGATCATCTTGAGCACATGAGGACCAACGTGGGCTCCCTCAGTCAGACGACTCCCAAACAGTGCTTTCGACACCTTGTACCTTTCATGTCAAGCATTTGTTTCGTTAAGCTCCTTGAGGTTTAGAATAATAGAAGAAGCATCCATATTCTCATGCTGCTTTTGCAGTAAGGTGTCATCGATGCTAAGATCAAGCATTGTACGCTATCAGCATCATCAAGGAACTTTTGATAAGTATCCTTTACTTCCTAAGTGGCATCAGGAACAGACTCACTTATGTATGGCTTTTCAAGGATATACAATTTCTTTTCTAACTTGAGTATAATCTGACGATTATGATACGAGTCTGAGAAATTGGATCCATCCAACCAGTTTTCTTTCTCGATTATCGGTCGCAGGTTCATAATGCTCATTTTGGTGAATCTACAATTGCAGAAAAGATAAAGTTATTATAAAGTTCATTATTATTTAATATGGTCTTTTATTAAAAAATGCTCCCACTATTTTACTCAAGCCAATAGCCCTCACTATTAACTCGAGAAAGCCCGTTGACTTTCCTAGTGGACCGAGATCCATCCTACCCATTTCAAACCTTCGCTTTGGCGAACAAGCCAAAATGAGTTGATTAGGTAGGCCAACAAACTTAATCCACACCAGTTGATAGCTTCTACTATCAACCTCAAATGTGAAAAAGCCAACAAGCCAATCACACAATCCAATGGCTCCAACCATTGTCCTCAAATGTGATTCTCAGTATCAATAGAGTGGACACTACATGTCACCACGTACACACAATATGTGTACTGCTCTACCATGCCTATGACGTGTTTATCAACCTTCGCTTTGGCGAACAAGAAAAATCGTCATTTTAAGTCGATCCATCACCATTAAGGAAAACTCTAATGCATTTTAACCTCCCACTGGTAGAAGTGTACCCTTCGCTTTGGCGAACAAGGTTTCGACGAATAGTGGTTTGATTAAAACCATGGTGATGGAAGGCATACGTGACTTAATATACTTTAATTGAGGGTTTGTTATTTAATGTCTCATCAGATTATTATCTTTGTTAGAATGACATTGTCATGTTATTCAACATTCAACCTTAGCATGCATTCTAAACACAATATTAAAACGTGCCGGTACATGGCCCAACTAAAACTGATTTCCTCGAGCCTAGAGGAATTGGTGGTCACCTAGGGGTCCTGTAATAAACATCTTGAAGTATGGTTTCCTCGTCCTTTGCTCCGTCTTTAAGTACATTACAAATACATCATTCTAAATTTACAATAAAATTAATCTTAAACTAATTTTCCATCAACAAATTTAGAAACCTCGATTTACATTCGAGGGGAATGAGATGAGAAGAGAATGGACAATGGGAAGAGGAGATAGGCAGGAGGCCCTATTTAAAAATTTACAGCCATACATACCCAAAAATTTTAAAACATTCACCATAGGTCTAAGGCTCATGTACCGGGCACTATGCAATATACAAACAAGTACATAGCATACGTTTCAAAAACAATCATTTTTGAATTGGGTGGGTTTATTAATTAATTACCCTCTTATATGTGCAAAATGATTATTGGCTTTATAGGTTATTAAAAACTGTAGATTGGTCCCTTCGTAAAAAATACAGAATTGGGAAAGCTACAGACTTCGCCGCGGCAAAAAATTCCAGAGAGCACTTCGCTGCGGCGAAACCTGGAAATCCCCAATATAAATAGTTCGCGATTTTTGCAGTTTTTGGGTAATAACAGAAATCCAAATCAAATCGAACGCACACACGTTCAACCAGAATATCAACCAACCAATATAACATCCATCAACACATTATAAACTATTTTATCATTTGAATCATTCATCCAAAAACATATTTTTTCTGATTTTGTAGTTTTTGCAGATTTTTCAAAAATGACATGTTATCAACCAAATACATGTTATAAATCATACAATAAACTGCAGAAATTAATACCCGAGGCTTTGATACCACTGTTAGTGAATGACCCACTTACGCAGCGGAAAACAAAAACATAAATGACATGGATTGTCCCTTAGAACCAAGATTCGGGTATAATATCACAGTTTATACAATATATAAATTAAATCTGCAGAAAATCAGATTCAAGGTTCAATAATCTTACGCACGTTTGGAGGCTCCTCCAACTTTGTCCTTGAATGTTTTGCTACCAACCCAAGTGTCGGATCGAACTGACATAGTCCACACGAAGATAATCGCAAGGAACAAAGGAGGGATTTGCTAGATCATCCTTAGTCTTAAGAAACAAAGAAGAAAAAGAGTATTTGATTTTGGCTAAACCAAAATCTGGCGTGGGAGAGAAAATGGAGCTGTAGGGTTTTTCACTTTTCAATGAATAGTGAATGAATAATAACTATTAACCTTTTTCAATTAACACCTTTTCTTTTATAGTGTTATTTTACTTGCCCTATTCCCATATGGAATGGGCTTGGGCTCCAACCCAAACACCCCCTAATTAGATATTTATTTTAATTCATCATTATCTTCAATTAAAATCAATTAATATATATTTAATATATATATTAACATTTAACAATAATGATAATTTATTTAAATATATGCGAACACATATTTAAACGTAATTTCACTTGTTTAATTTTTTTAATAAATTAAATAAAGGCTGCGACCTCAGCAAATTTAATTGCACTGTAAAATTACCAAAATACCCTTTCGCCCAAAAAGACGAAAACGCCTTTCTTTCTTCATGACTCTTAAATTATCTTCTATGTGTGTGACCCATAGGCTCCTCATCATACCGGCAGTGTATAGTATCGCGATTAACACCAATTAATCGTCTCGCTAATACACAGACCAAGATTGGCCCCTAGCAAGGCATCATGACCACCCGATACATTCGGATTCAGCAAAGTAGCTACCTGTCAATGATATGGTTACCGTACAATTCGATCCTTTCATCATATGTTATCTCGACGAGACGAAGGCATAGAAATAGTGTCAACCTCCGATTACTCTCAATATTATGTATTTAGTTTCTGGACCAATGAGCTGTATTATAAATCAGATAGAGCAACAACTCAATCTCACTGTGGCCACAGTTTTAATGTCATTGCCATACACTGAATTGCGCCGTGAGATAACTTCTCCCGTACCTAGGAGTGATGAATCCTCTGTCAATCCACCATAGTCTTGATACACTCCTTGATGCAGCCAATCACCACCGTATTGACAGCTCTGAATAGAACTGCATTAGGCTAGTGTCAAACTGTACCAATCGGTGCACAAGGCGCTCCGGTGATCTCAAGTCTAAGGATCACATGCACCACCATTCATTAGAGGATTTGTTCCATAGACACTGGGGTTACCATCCCTATGGAATCCTCTTGGGTCAGTTTAGTGAACTTGCTGCGGTATATCCGCCTACAACAAGCATCCATGTGTTGCTCCAGGTTGTCACCAAACAACCTTGACAGCTGAGATCAGTCACTGCCTTTTGACAGGGTCGTTCAACACTATGATAGCCTTACCGTATTATCTGTGCCCTTACTTCAGAATAATACTGGGGCTATGGTTGTTTCTAGAATGGCCACCATATGTGCTCATAGGGTTCTCACTATCAAGATTTGAAACACTTTATACCCTCGTCGTGGTTCTACCATTCTAAGGACATATATCAATATATATTGCAATAATAATGATTTACGCGATATAGAATAAAATGCCTTTTATTGATTAATGAACATTATTACAAAGAGTCAATTCTACAATAATTGATTGGCTCTAAGGCATCTACTCTAACAAACTCCTGCCATTACATCCCAAGCTATCTTTGGTTTCAACCTGTGGAAAAACTTATCTCTTCTCAATTCTGGAGTACTGACTATTCCGGGTACAAACCTGGCAAGGGAATTAATCCTCACAGAATACTCTTTCACTGTACTCGACCCTTGCTTCAAATTAATAAATTCTTATATCTTCTCATGTACCCAGTCCACTGTTCTGTACTTAGCATCAAACAATCTTTTGAATCTCCCCAAGTCATCACAGAAGCATCATGAGTGTCTTCCATCAATTCCCACCAAATTCGGGCATCACTCTGAAACAAGAAACTGGCATACCGGATCTTCTCCCTGTCTATCATAGGAAATAGTGTTGTCGTACGCTCAACAGACCTAAACCATTCTTCAGCCACTAAAGGGTCCGTTGTACCCTTAAATTCCGATGGCTGATGTTGACTTGGAAGCCCATAAATCGGTTCAATCCGATTCTGTACTATTTGAGGTACCGACCTTTCTCTTTCCCCTCTAGTAGGCGGTACTTGAATGAGGGTTTCAATTCTTTCTAGTTCAACTCTCCCCTGTCTTTCTACTAAGACTTGCTGTACAATCCCCCAGATTCTAGCTTCATCAAGGGTACGGGGAGTAGGTTCTGGTGGGTTAGAAGGTTCCCCTATACTCACTGTTTTCTTACTACTTTTTCGGGTTCTACGTCTCATCTACAAAACAACCACATTTAATCAACACATGCAACACGTTAAGTAAGTAAAGAAAATTTAACTTACAACGGTTGGCTACAGAACGTCGTAGCGATGAGAATGGCACACTGTCAAATCCCAAAATCTTTGCTCTGATACCAAAAATGTAATGACTTCTTTCTTCTAGTATACTTTAGAATATATACAATAAAAACATACATACTTAGCATATGAAAATAGTTGGGCCCAAATTTTTCTTTACTTATAAAATATAATTCTTTACATATACTAAAATAACAAGTACAAAAACTTAGTAACGATAGACAGTAATGCCAATTCTTTCTGCTTTATGACTCTCTTTTGACCGTTGCTCACCTATTTCCTGCAAAAACATGGAAAAACAACGAGGTGAGCATAAAAATGCTTAGTAAGTATATCCCTAAACTATTCTCCTTCTTTTGTTATTTCCTTACTTAATTCTCTTCTTCTTTCTTTCATTCTTAGTTCTTTCTCTTTTCTTTCTCCGTTTCTAATTGTTACTGTTCTTTCTTTCTTCCTAATTCTCGCTGTTCTTTTCTTCTCTTTGTTCTTTCTTTCTATTCTTTCTATTCTTCCTTTTCTTTCTATTCTTTCTAACCATGGTGGAATACATGGTAATATGCATGAATGAAATGCATGTGCAATAATGCATTTTCTTTATTCTTTCTATTTCTTTTCTTTTCTTTTCTTTTCTTTCTATTCTTTTCCTTTCTTTCTTGTTTGTCTTGCTCAAGCTTCTCTTTTCTTTCTTGTTTTTCTTTTCTTTTCTTTTCTTTTCTTTGCTTGTTCAAGCTTTCTCATTCTTTCTTATTCTTATTCTTTCTTATTCTTTCTTTTCTTATTCTTTGCCGATCGGTCTCGATTGATGCATGGATTTGGAGCCTTGGCCGTGTGAGTGAGTAAAGTCCTCATCTACATGCACTCTTGTGGACTGTACAAATTCTTTCTTTTTTCTTAGGCCACTCAATTAAGGTGGCGTGCATTAGGAATTCTTCTTAGTACAACCCTCATCCACATACACTCTTACGGGTCGAACAATTCTTCTTCTTCTTATGCCAATTAATTAAGGCGGCGTGTTTGTGGGAACTTCTTCCTAGCACTAACGGTTCCCTATCGCAACAACCTATTATTTTCTCTTTTTTTTTTTAACACTTTTCTTTCTTTAATTCTTTAGTGCTTTTTCTTTCTTCCCCTTATTCTTAGAGTGTTTTAGTCTTAAAATTCTTTATTCTTTCTTAAGTTACTACACATATACAAATATATGCATATGGGTGACTCATGCTTAGAATTCTTACTTAAATGCACTCATGACATGCAATTATGCAATGTTGCATAAAATTAAGGTTTCTACTCCTACTCATGCTTCTTTTTGGCATTTCATCAAACAATAAATGTGCATATACAAAGTCTACTTTAACTATAATTCTATTTGTTTTTTAAACCATCCACAATGAGAGAAAACTCCCATGTATCATCACAATCCCTACACGGCAAAACACTCCCAAAAAATTTCTTAAACTCTTCCAATTTCAACCAAATTTCAACCCATCATCATACAATCAAAAATACTTCTCATACTCAAATATATCCAACAACAAGCATAAATAATCATCAATCTCATCTCAATTTCTCAATAATCATAACATATACATGCTTAAAGAAATCTCTACTCAATTGATTTCTTGAACCTTAACTTGAGTTGGTGTTTGAGTGGAACTTACTTACCTTATACTTGAGTAGTCTCCACTAAAGCTCTCTACTCTTGTTGGATTCAAACCTTCTCTTAACCCTAAGCATAAACTTAATAAGAATTCAACTTCTACACAAATAAATCATATATATATATAAAGCAAGAATTCTTACCTTTTGTTGCCTAGGATCAAAACCTTATTAAATTCCACTAAAAATCCCTCAAAATCCTTGGAAAATTGAGTGAAAATTTTAGAGAAAATGGAGAAGGAGAGTGGTGGTGGAAGGAGAGAAATAAGGGTTTCAAACCCTTACTATCTTATTTTATAAACATACTTCCCCATTTTGCCCTTACACTTTCTTGAAAATTTCATCTTTGTCCCTTAGTCAATTATCATAATGCCCTCATTATTATTGCATTGTACCTAAAATTCTCTCTCTTTTCACTCCCCACTTTTTCAACTAATTTTTAGTGAAAAGACCATTTTACCCTTAATGCAAGTTTTAAAGTATTTTCTTCATATTCTCTTAAAATAACTTTAACAAAAATCAACTAAGTGCTATAAAAACATAAATTAAATTACATAACTCCGTGTGGACGTTATAGTGACATAGCCCTGCATGCACGCCGCCTTTAGTGAGCGGCCTTAGAATCAGAAAGAAGAATTGTACAGTCCGTTAAAAGTGCATGTGGATGAGGACTGTACCCAGAATTAGAAAATACACTCCACGGCCAGGGTTCCAAATCCATGCATCAACCGAGTCCGATCGGCTAGAAAGAAAGAAAAGAAAGAGAGAATAGAAAGAAAAAAATAGAAAGATTAGAAAGAATAGAAAGAAAAGAAAAGAAAGAAGAGAAAGAAAAGAAAGAAATAATAGAAAAGAGAAGAAAGAAAGACTAGAATAGGAAAGAAAAGAAGGAATAGAAAGAAAGAAAGAAAGCATAGAAAGAAATACAGAGAAAAGAAACAGAAAACATAATAAGAAAATAGAAAAATAGAAAAGAAATGCACATCCTATGCATATGTGCATTAGCATCATACCTATGCATGATACCATGCCTTCTATCATGAGTAGTCAGAAATTAGAAATAGAGAAAGAACAGAGAAAGAATAGAGAAGACTAGTGAAGTGTGATGCAAGGAAAGAAATTCAGAATATGAGCAACGGAGATAGAAGGGTAGCATAGTGGGTTTACTTACTGAGCAATTAGTGGTCACCCCATTGTTTTCAATGTTTTTGCAGGTAGTAGGTGAGATGCAGTTGCTTGGAATGTTAAGAAGCGGAAGGGTTTGACAACACTGTCGAGTTGTTGTTTTTGTGACTGTATTATATTATTTAAAGATTTGTATATAAAGAAAAATTAGATATGGGCCCATTATTTTATACTCATCTACATGTATGTTTTCTTATATATATCTAGTGAGTTTTGCTATTATTTTACTAGTATACTAGCTAGAGAGAGAAAGTATTACACTTAAGTACCTTAAGAGGACTAAGGATATGTTCTTGGTTTATGGAAGAGAAGATGATCTCACTATGAGAGGATACAGTGATGCCAATTTTCAAACTGACAAGGATGACTATTGATTGCAATCAGGTTATGTGTTCTATCTAAATGAGGCTGAAGCGAGTTGAAAAGTTCAAAATAAAGCACTGTAGTGGATCCTACAATGGAAGCCAAGTACATAGCATTGGGTGATGCAACCAAAGAGGCTGTTTCGATCTAGAAGTTCATGATTGAACTTGAAGTGGTTCTGAGCATTATTGATCCAGTTGTGCTTTACTGCGTTAACAATGGTGCCATAGCTCAAGCTAAGGAACTATGATTTCACCAGCGATCCAAGCATATACTTAGGCAATACCATCTCATCAGAGAAATTATGAAGAGAGGTGATGTACAAATCAACAGATACCTACTGACGATAATATCGCAGACCCACTGACAAAAGCTCTGTCGCAACAAAGCATGATAGGCATATTCTACAACTTAGGGATCTGACATCTTATGCCAAGCACAATAGTCACAGTCGTTCTAAAATTATTAATGAATGAAACTTAGGGATCTGACATCGTATGCCAAGAAGTGAATGATGAAATTGGAGAAACGGGTTGTGAATTAATCACGTAATAAAAAAAAAGTACAATGATTCATTCAGACTCTGAAGACTGTTTTGAACCGGTATCAAAATCGTTCAAATTTTCCATTGGAGAAATAGGAGAGGGGTGGATCTTAAGGACGATGGATGAAGAGTCGAGCTGAGGTTGGCTAAGGCGTCTACATGTCTATTTTTGGTCCTTAGGATATGGGTGATGGTGAACTCTTTGAAGGCCGACTGGAGCTCTTTAACAAAGTTGAGGAGAAATCACAAAGACTCATGGGCGAGGTGCCGATTTGTACATAACCTCTCTTTAGAATTATCAAACAAATTCCTCAAATAATGACCCAATTGCGCGCATCTGGCAGTATTTGGTATGCTCTAGATTGATGCCATCAAAACACATGAGGACTGTTAGCAAAGCTCAGGCCATTCTGATGTTCGCTATCCACCAAAAGATGAGGATGAATGTGGGAAGTATCATATTTATGAGATACATAATTTGGCAAAGCATATATAGATATGTTTTTACTTCCCTCATTGGATAACTACTTTGTGTATGCAAGCTAAGGTGCCCCTAAATTCTGAGGAAGTGTTAATCCCACCTAGAGTGTGTTTGACAATGCAATTTCTGCAAAATCTCACAATTGGGGGAAAGGTGGAAGGATCTAGTACCAAAACCTCTACATCAAAGAAGCCATCCAAGAAAGATCAACTAACAAAGATGAGTAACGATATAGACAAATTGAGCAAGCAACAGGATCGTTAAGAAGCTTGGATGACTGCGTAAATGAGGGTGCAATATCAGATGCAACAATTGCAGTTGATGAACCATTAAAAGTTAATTTATAGATAGGCAGGCAATCTACGATCAGAAAGTCAACCATTAGCTTTGTTGTGTGTTGCTCCTTGCCTACCATTACAGGCAAGGTGATAGTACCTTGGGGCATTGACTGGTTGCCCGTGAATCCATACAATGGCACCAAGGAAGGCCTCAAGTAATGCTCAGTGAACCCATCCTACAAACTAGTCGAACATTTGTTGAAATTGCATGAAAAATTTGCCTTGAGGAAGTTTGATGCGAGTTTTGGCATTGATTTGATATTAGAGTGTTGTGATTGTTGAATTATGCATGGTTATGGTAGTGATTTGGAAGTGATGTGGATTTTATTGTAGATATCTTTTGATTTGATTTGTGTGTGGGAATTAAGTTTTCCTTTTGTTAATGGTGAATTGATGTTTATGATTGGGGAGTTATGTTGATTTCTTGTTGAAGATTGTGGGGTGGAGAAGTGTAGAGTGTGGTTTTGGCAAAATTTTGTTTGTGATTGAATGGGTTGACATTTGAGGAGTTGGGAAGTGCAAGGTGAATTTTTCTGTGTGATTGTTGTATGAAGTGTACTAATTTGTTGGTTGGCTTCTTTGGAAAATGCCTTTAAAAAGAGCATCAAAGGGAAACGTTGTTGGCAATAGATTTGTCAATGCTAAGTCTAGTGAAAGGTATGAATTAGCGGCAAAGAAGGATATTGGGTTCATAGACGAGCGAGGTCTAGAGGTCCTCATAACACTAGATGTGATTGAAGAATTTGATTGATTTCGCTAAGGAACCCCAACACTTGGCAATAGCACCCCTGGTACGAGAGTTCTATGCTAATTTCCTAGAGAGAGAGAGGAAGGAAAAATCTATGTGGGGGCAATACAAGTTTCGTCTAATGTAGCTATAATCAATGAATTTTATGGGTTGGAAGAGGTGGAACAAGATCAATATGTAGACTATAAGAACAATTTGAACTATGATGAAGTGCTACGAAAGATAGCCAAGCTAGGAACTACTTGGAAAGTTTCAAAACAAGTGAGAGTGAGTTATCCCTTTCCCATCTCATCACTACTCTATGCAAAAAGGCAGGAGTAGAGAGTTCTAATGATGAAGTTCAGCATTATCCAACCCCACTTCTGAACAACAATTTTTTCTGCAAGCTCTAGGGAAAGAAGAATGAAAAGGGATGAAGTTCAAGTCAATTAGCAACAATAGCAACCGTAACCACAACTAAAGAGCAATTGCAGAAATTAACGTCAAACATGTGGTCAATGGAGAGATACCAAGGTTGGATGGGGAACCAAATGCGAGCAATGTTTGAAATGCAGCGACAGTTTTTCGCTAACAATGGCATGGATGTGGCCACTGAACTATGAAGTTATGGATAATAAAATCATTTCGCCTAAATTATATGCTGAGGATTTTAATAATAAGGTATTAATTACAACTTTCAATAACTTGCTCCAAAAACTGTATCTCTCGGGTGATCTGAAATTGACTTCTGGATACCATACCTTGCTGTCAATATTTAAATTAATAGTTGTAAGTGGCAGCAGTTCTCATGATGAAGAGTAGAGAGTTGAGACCTTGCAAGGGGTGGCGTTGAGAGCTTTAAGCAATGAATGGATCTCAGATTCTAGCATTTGGAACGACGCTTTGAATAAATTGCAAATTGACTTGATGCTTTGAGCGCCGATGCCAACATAAATAGGCATGATGAAAGGGAACATGCCGAGGATGATGTCGATCACGAACGGCCTATTGGCAGACCTATTTTTCCAAATAAAAATAGACAACAAGTTTACGTGGAAGAGTCAAACGAAGAAGATGATTATTATGTAGAACCTAAAAGAATGTTGGGTATGGTAGAAATCAATATGGTGACAAAGAACTCAACGAATTCAGATTAAAGGTAGATATCCCTTGCTTTAAGGGAAATTTAGATATTGAGGAACTTTTAGATTGGATGGCAGAAGTAGATAGGTTTTTTGAATATATGGAGATCCTAGAGGGGGGAAGGGTAAAACTGGTTGCATGTAGATTGAAGAGAGGAGCTTCTGCTTGGTGGGAAAGATTACAAGCTAGAAGATTTCTTGAGGGGAGAGCACGAATTAGAACATGGTATAGAATGAAACAACTGTTACAAAAGGATTTTCTCCCTCCTGATTATGAATAGATCTTGTTCCAGTAGTACCAGAGATGTCATCAAGGATAGAAATATGTGCATGATTATACCTTAGAGTTTATGAGGTTGGTGGAAAGGAATGACCTGAGGGAGATTGAAGGTTAGCAGGTTGCTAGATATTATCAAAGACAAAATAGGGGTACAAGTAATGTGAAATTCAGTGGAGGCATAAAACTTTGCGTTAAAGGTTGAATTGTTGTTGCAAGAGAAGAGTAAACCAAATTATTCACACAAGAATTACAGCAGGGAGAATTATAGAATAAATCATGAAAAGAATAAAGCAAGTTAGGATGTTCCTGCACGCGATGACCAGTTCAAAGAAGAAAGGGCAATCAAAAAACAGAAGATAATGATGCAAAAGAAGGGCAAAAAGCTGCAAATCCTTATGCGAAACCGATTCCTGGGAAGTGTTTCAAATGTAACCAACCTGGTCATAGATCGAGTGATTGTCCTCTCAAAAAAGCAATCCATGTTGTGGGATAAGGAGAAGAGGATGATGAAGTTTATTGTGGTCCAGATGGGGATGATGATGATGAGTGTGAGGATGATGAAGATGACGGCCAGAACTATGTGGTGAGGAGATTGATGTTGACGCCAAAACAGGAGGACAACACCCAACGACATCAATTATTTTGAACCAGGTGTACTATCACTAACCTTTTGTTTGATGTGATTATTGACAGTGGTAGTCGTGGAAATATTATTAGCAAAGATGTTGTTGAGAAATTGGGTCTAAAAACTGAGAAGCACCCCAACGCATACACTATCGGGTGGATTAAGGCAGTAGAGAAAATTCAAGTAACAAATATGTGCAAGGTTCCTTTTTCCATTGGGCAATACAAAGATGAGGTATATTTTGACGTCGTCAATATGGATGCTTGTAATTTATTATTTGGTAGACCATGGCAATTTGATGTAGTAGCACAACATGATGGGAGAGAAAATACCTATAAGTTAGAGAAAGATGGCGTCCAATTCACCTTGCTCCCAATGAAAAAGAGTTCCAAAACCAAAGCTTCTAAAGTGGAGGGGAGGACCTTCTTTACTGTTACACATTCAGAGTCAGAGTTAGAAGCTGCTTTCAAGGTGTCAACGGTATGCATGCATTGATTGTGAAGCAAGTATTGACCATTGAAGGGGAGTTGAACATAGAATAGGACCCAGAAACAATCAAGCCATTGTTAGAAGAATTTAGTTAGGTGATGCCAAAAGAATTACCTAATGGTTTTGTTAGAGTATGTGCCCTAGAGCCAGTCAATTATTGTAGAATTGACTCTTTGTAATAATTTTTTTTGATCAACAAAAGGCAATTTATTCTATATCGTGTAAATCATATCTATATGTATTGATATATGTTCTTAGAATGGTAGAACCATGACGAGGGTATCATGTGTTTCAAATCTTGATAGTGAGAACCCTATGAGCACATATGGTGGCCATTCTAGAAACGTCCATAGCCCCAATATTATTCTAACCAAGGGCACAGATAACATGGTAAGGCTATCATAGTGTTGAACGACCCTGTCGAAAGGTAGTGACTGATCTCACTTGTCAAGGTTGTTTGCTAACAACTTGGTGTAACACATGGGTGCTTGTTGTAGGCAAGTTCACTAGACTGACCCACTAGAGGATTCCATATAGATGGTAACCCCAGTGTCTATGGAATAAATCCTCTAATGAATTGTGGTACATGTGATCCTTAGACTTGAGATCATCAAAGTACCTTGTTCACAAATTGGTGTAGTTTGACACTAGTGTTAGGAAATGATCAAGTCATGGTAGCGGAAAACAAAAATTATTTACAACATAGATCATTCCTTAGAACCAAGATCAAGGCACAAATTTACAGTTTATACATCAAATAAGATCTGCAGAAAATTCAGTCTAGGGTTAAGAAATCATACGCACGTTTGGAGGCTCCTCCAACTTGTCTTTGAACATATTTTGCTACCAACTCAAGAGTAGGATCGAACCAATGTAGTCCACACGAAGATAACCCCAAGGAACTAAAGAGGGATTTGCTAGATCCTCTTTAGTCTTAAGAACCAAGAAGAAATCAAGCAAATTCTGTTTCAAGCAAAAAGGCAATCTGGCGTGGGAGAGAAAAAAAGGGCTGGAGGTTTTCTTTTGAATGAAATGAAAATTAATTAATTTAATTCACAAAGTGTTGCACTTATATAGTGCACACTTTGCCCAATTCCATTTGCCCTATTCCATCATGTAATAGGCTTGGGCACTAACCCAAACACCCCTTGTATCCAAATAGCCCCATTTAGATATTTAATAATAATGATAATTTATTTAAATCTATACGAACACATATTTAAACGTAATCTCACTTATTTAATTTTAATATCAAATTAAATAAAGGCTACGAGCTCAGCAAATTTAATTGCACTATGAGATTACCAAAATACCATTTTGCCTAAAAAGAAGAAAACGCCCTTCTTATAAACTGGTTCTTAAATTATCTTCTATGTATGTGACCGGTAGGCTCCTTATCATACCAGTATGTGTAGTATCGCGATTAACACCAATTAATCGTCTCACTACACATAGACCAAGATCGGCCCCTAACAAGGCATCATGGCCACCCGATAGATTCGGATTCAATGAAGTAGCTACCTTTCAACGATATGGTTACTGTACAATCCAATTCTTTCATCATCCGTTATCTCAACGAGAGCAAGACATAGAAATAGTGTCAACCTCAGTTACTCTTGATATGTATGTATTCAGTTACTAGACCAATGACTAGAATTATAAATTGGATAGAGCAACAACTCAATCCCACTGTGGCCACAGTTTTAGTGTCATTGCCATTTACTGAATTACGCTGTGAGATAACTTCCCCTGTACCCAGGAGCGATGAATCCTCTATCAATCCACCATAGTCTTGATACACTCCTTAATGCAGCCAATCACTACCATATTGACAGCTCTGAATAAAACTGCTTTGGGCTAGTGTCAACCTACACAAATCAGTGCACAAGGCGCTCCGATGATCTCAAGTCTAAGGATCACATGCACCATTATTCATGAGAGGATTTGTTCCATAAACACTGGGTTACCATCCATATGGAATCCTCTGGTGGGTCAGTCTAGTGAACTTGCCTACAGCAAGCACACATGTGTTGCACCAAGCTGTTAGCAAACAACCTTGACAAGTGAGATCAGTCATTGCTTTTCAACAAGGTCATTCAACACTATGATAACCTTATTGTATTATCTACGCCCTTACTTTAGAATAACACTAGGGCTACGGATGTTTCTAGAATGGCCACCATATGTGCTCATAGGGTTCTCACTATCAAGATTTGAAACACTTGATACCCTCGTCACGATTCTACCATTCTAAGGGCATATATCAATACATACAATGATGATTTACACGATATAGAATAAAATGCCTTTTATTGATCAATGAACATTATTACAAAGAGTCAATTCTACAATAATTGATTGGCTCTAGGGCACCAACTCTAACAATTAGCCTAATGTAGCTCTATTCAGAGCTGCCAATACAGTAGTGATTGGCTACATCGAGGAGTGTATCAAGATTATAGTGGATCAATAGATGATTCGTCACTCCTGGATACGGGAGAAATTATCTCATGGCTCAATTCAGCAAATGACAATGACACTAAAACTATGGCCACAGTGGGATTGAGTTGTTGCTCAATCTAATTTATTGTTCCGGTCATTGGTCTAGTAACTGAATATAAACATATCGAGAGTAACTGAGGTTGACACTATTTTCATACCTCAGTCTCAATGAGATAACAGATAATGAAAGGATTTGAATGCACAGTAACCATATCGTTGACAGGTAGCTACTTTGCTGAATTTGAATATATCGGGTGGCCATGATGCCTTGCTAAAGGCCAATCTTGGTCTATCTGTAGTGAGACGATTAATTGATGTTAATCGCGATACTACTCACAGACGGTATGATGAGGAGCCTATAGGTCACAAACATAGAAGATAATTTAAGAATCAGTTTGTGCAAGGGGCGTTTTCGTCTTTTAGGGTGAAAGGGTATTTTGTTAATCTCACGGTATAATTAAATTTGTTGAGGTTGTTGCCTGTATTTAATTTGATGTTAAAATTAAATAAGTGTTATATTTAAACATATATACGCATATGTTTAAATGAATTATTACTATTATTAAATGTTAATATATTTTATAAATATATTAATTGAGTTTAATTGGGAAAATAATAATTAAAATGAAATATCATGATTGGGAGTGTTTGGACATAGGGGTTGTCTGGGTTGGCGCCTAAGCTTATTCCTCATTGGAATAGGGTTTCACATGCACTATATACGTGCATGTGTTTTTTGATTTTATAGAGAGAATTCATTTGTGTGATTATTCAATCATTGAAAGGAGGTAGCCCTCTCTCCCACTTTCTCTCTACATCTCTTGCCACCCTTGGTCATTGAATCAAAGTCTCTTTGATTTTTTGATTTGGTTCCTAAAGCTAAAGAGGATCTAGCAAATCCCTTTTTAGCTCTTCGAGTTATCTTCGTGTGGATTACCGCTGGTTCGATTCTATTTTGAATAGGTAGCGAACCAAGTCAAAGACAAGTTTGAAGGAGCCTCCAAACGTGCGTATGAACTCTAATCTTTACTTTGATCGTTCATATTACTGCAGATTTTTTATTTAACATATTATTTGTAATATCTGTAATATCTGTACCCTGATCTTGGTTTAAAAAGGAATCAATCGTTGTGTTTGTTTTTGTCCTCCACTGCCATGGGTTTGATTGTTTCCTTACAGGTTTACCGCCTATGAGAGATATTTAGCACCATATTGATCTAATTCCTAGAGCTAGCTTGCCAAACCTACCTCATCACGGGATGAGTCCAAAGGAGAGCGAGATTCTGAATGAAAAGGTGGAGGAATTATTGGCAAAGGGGTACATCCAAGAGAGCATGAGTCCATGTGCAGTTCCTACCTTACTAATGCCAAACAAAGATGGGAGCTAGAGGATGTGTGTGGATAGCAAGGCTATAAATAAAATTATTGTAAGGTAAAAGTTTCTGATTCCTAGGCTAGATGACAAGCTTGATAGGTTACATGGGGCACAAGTGTTTACGAAAATTGATTTGCGGAGTGGATACCACTAGATTGAAACTCGAGGATGAGTTTCTTTTTAAGAGGAGGAGTATGATGTAGGGAAAATAGTGTTAAATTAGGAGTTTAGTTGACATAAGAAGTTTTCATTTAGTTAAATTTTACTTTCTTATTTTATAATTAGTCTTGAGATTTCTTCTTTTAATTAGTTTTCATGTTTCAGTATGATTTTATATCCTTGTTTAATTAGAGTTTTGTTAGGGTTGGCTGTAACCACCCTATATAAACATAGTATTTGTTTCTTTTGAAGATATAGAATACTTAATAAATTATTGAATGAATTTTTCAGATTTAAGGCTTAAGTTTTTGTGATTGAGACTTGTTTATCAGTTCTGAATGACGCAGCGAGTTAGCGTGATAAAATAAGGTTAGCAGTCGACCATACCTTTAGAACTAATAAACAAGTCTCAATCACATAAACTTAAGCCTTAAATCTGAAAAATTCATTCAATAATTCATTGAGTATTCTATATCTTCAAAATAAACAAATAATTTGTTTATATAGGGTGGTTACAGCTAACCCTATCAAGACTTTAATTAAACAAGGAAATAAAATCATACTTAAACACGAAAACTAATTAAAAGAAGAAATCTCAAGACTAATTATAAAATAAGAAAGTAAAATTTAATTAAATTAAAACTTCCTAAATAAACTAAACTCTTAATTTAACACTATTTTCCCTATAACACTAAAGGTATAGTCGAGTGCTAACCTTATTTTATCATTCTAACTCTCTACGTCATTTTATCTTCAAAATTTGACACGAAGGATTTACGTGAAGCTGATATTATTTGAGGAGTAAAAAAATTAAGAAAGTTGTATTTGTCTTTCTCAAGCTACTTACATTCACAAAATCCTTGCAAAATTTAATCAGCTCACAACGAAACCAGCAGCCACTCCATATGACTTAAGCGAAAAATTGATGATAAATAAAGGTGAATGTAATGCTTAACATGAATACTCTCAAATAATCGGTAGCCTCATATACGCTATGAATTACACAAGGCTTGATATAGCCTCTGCAATTGGAAAATTGAGAAGTTACACCAGTAACCCAGGAAAAGATCATTGGGATACTAAACAGTTTAATTATCATTTTGGTACATGTTCTCTTTACTCAACTTAATAACCAAAGGTTTGTAGCTTTCATTTGTTTATGTATTTTTTTTTTTTCAAACATTACTTTTCAATTTAATATAAATAAAGTTGAAAAGCACTCTTAACCAGTTTGAGTATTTATTACAAAAAAGTTATTGGGTGATTTTAATAAAAAATAATAATAAAGTTATAGAGGCACCTAAAATTTTATCAAGTGATCGAAAGTTTGATAGATTCAAAATTATCACAAAATTATTTTACCCCCTTAATCTAATGAGCAATACTACACTGACAGCGCAATCACACAAACTTTCTATTACACCCCTAGGCCACCTCGGCTGGCGGAAAAATTCATCAGAAAAAAAATCAGCTGTCACTTAGGTTTGTGACAAAAAGGTTGTGAGAGAGGGTTGTCAGCCTATTTTTATTGTTATCTAATAAGTGCTTACATCTAGTAATTGGGAGTGAACCCTTTTTTTCTCTACCAATATTAAGCCATCTAAATCACCTTTATTTCATGTTGTCATGTGTTTGGTGAAACATAAGTCTAGATAACTATATATAAATTAAAAATTAATTTAAAAACATTGAATATAATCTAATAATTATTTTTAAACTACTAAACTATAATATTCTAAATTAAATATTAAATAGGTAAATAAATTTATACATTAAATAATTAATTATATTTATACTAAATAAAATATATTACATAGTTAAAAATATTTACAATATATATTTCAAACCATTGTTCGTTGGAACCTTGTTCGCCAAAGCGAAGGGTACACTTCTAACAGTGGGAGGTTAAAGCTCATTGGAGTTTTCCTTAATGGTGATGGGTCGACTTAAAATGACATATTTTGCTTGTTCGCCAAAGCGAAGGTTGATAAGCACGTCATAGGAATAGTAAAGAAGTACACTTGTTGTGTGTACGTGGTGACATGTAGTATCCACTCTATTGACACTGAGAATCACACTTGAGGACAATGGCGCAAGACATTGAATTGTGTGATTGGCTTGTTGGCTTATTTCACATTTGAGGTTGGTAGTGGGAGCTATCAACTGGTGTGGATTAAGTTTGTTGGCCTACCTAATAAACCCGTTTTGGCTCGTTCGCCACAACGAAGGTTTGAAATGGGCTAGATGGGATCTTAGACCACTAGGCAAGCCAACAAGCTTTCCCAAGTTAATAGTGAGGGCTATTGGCTTGAGGAAACTAGTTTGAGCGATTATTTAATAAAAGGCTTTGTTAAATAATAATAATGAACATTGTAATAATGTTTACTTATTCTGCACTTGTAGATCCACTTAAAAGTTGAGCAATATGATCCCATCATCATAGCGACAAATCATCGAACTGGGAAACAAATTGACTGGTGAGTATAGAAGTATAAACAATATACTTCAGTTAAAAGGTAGATTATACACCATTGAGTAGGCTTTGTCACCAGAGCCTGCTAATAGTTCTATCCATAAGATTGGGTATGTATATATGAAGCATAAACATGATGCAAAAGCAAAAATGACAAGATCCATTGTGCTTGCATCAATGACACTATTACTATGGTCACAATGCCAGAATATGGGCTTAGCTTCTATCCTTTATTCTCTCCAGAGAAATGAGAAGCACGTGGTGTCTCAGTCACTATTCAAATACAAGATGAAAGAGGGTACCAAAATTGATGATCATATACTCAAGTTGACCGAGTATATGAACGAGCTTGAGATTTTGGAGGCAAACTTAATGAGGGTTTAGCGATAGACCTAATATTACAGTCTCTGCCAGATTCTTACTCTCAATTTGTCTATGACTTCATTGAGGATGATAAGAAGGCTACTAATCAGGATATGTCATAAACATTGATGTTGGTTGAAGCTAACTCAAGTGAGAAGGAAAAGGCTCAGAAGTCTACCCTTTTCAAGCTTTTGGATATGTTGAAGACTATTGATGAGGCATGAAAATGTCAGAAACATTGATGCTGGTTGAAGCTAACTCAAGTGAGAAGGAAAATGTTCAGAAGTCATTGGAAGAAACTGTAATGCGAAACAACTGAATGGCGCCGCGGTAGAGTTTTTCAATGCTGCAGCGCGAAAGAGTGATTTGGGCAGAAAGATTGTGCCATGGTGTGAAGAATTCGATGCTGCGGCATGAAAGAGTTTTATGGTTTACAGGAGAATTTGGCGTTGTGGTGCCATAAAATCACGCTACGGCGTGGATAGCAAAGAAAAGAAAATTCTCACCTTTTCCAACTTCGATTTGAACTTGTACTTTCCCAAAAACACCCCTAGCAAGGAAAAGTATAAATAGGACATTGTAATTTATTTTAGGGATTCTTTTTTACTTAAATTGAGAGACACTTTGTAGTAAGAAAGAGAAGGAGATTCTTCCTAGAGTTTTGGATTACTCATGATTTTCGGGGAATTGAGGTTTGCTTTCTTTATGTTAATGTGTAACTAAATTATTGTCTAGGGATCCAGTGTAGCCTAATTGGAAGGCTTTATGCTAAACATATGTTTATTGTTATCAGTTTAATGGAAATCTTGATTCATTCATGTTATTTATATCTCTTACCCGTTGGTATTCTTGATTCGTTTTCAATGATCCAATAATAAAGTCATGGGTTCGAAACAATGGAGATAAGCTCTGAACCCTACAGTTTGAGGTACTGGACAAGAGATAAATCCACAACTTGTGACAATGCATCGCGGTTGCAATTTGAATTGACAATGTGTTTTATAATTAACAAATGGTCATGTTACAGGTGGACGACTACCGATGACTTGGTATCCACAATCATATGTGGAAAAGGTTCCAATGAGTAACATGAACATGAAAGCAGATGCTTCAAATGGGTATTCAGGGAGGACTTACAGATTTTACACAGGGGAAAAAGTTTATTCATTTGGAGATGGATTAAGTTATTCAAACTTCAATCACCAATTGGTTAAAGCACCAAAGCAATTATATGTGGCATTAGAGGAAAGTCACATTTGTTACTCATCCAAATGCAAATCAGTTGATGCTGTTGAACAAAGTTGTCAAAACTTGAATATTAAAATACATCTCAGAGTTAAAAACAATGCAAGTATAAGTGGAAGCCATACAGTATTTTTGTTCTCTACTTCTCCAAAAGTTGACAACTCAGCGCAGAAGCACTTATTGGCTTTTGAGAAAGTGGTTTTAAAAGGGCAAGAAGAAGCAGTAGTGAAGTTCAAGATTGATGGGTGCAAGGATTTGAGTGTTGTTGATGAGAATGGAAACAGAAAGATTGCATTGGGAGACCATGTGCTTCATGTGGGGAGCTTGAAGCACTTATTGAATGTGAAGATTTGAATCAAGTCCTTCATGATTATTAATTTTCTTTCTCACAATGGGAAATTGAGCTTCAAATTATAGTTGAAAGCAACTTTTTCAACTTCATCATATATCCAAGTTATGCCAAATCAAAAAAATTTGAAATTTCCAAGTGGATTAATGCTGGCCTTCTTATTTTCAAGTAATTTACTTTTTCTTTCAGAGAAAAATAATGCGTAATGTTATACCCACCAAATCTTATCATAATTTTTTACTCCAAGTTATATGGAACAATATAAAGAGATTTAGGCACAAGAAGAACTTATTAATCCTGACGCATGTTCATGTGAGGCAAGCTTATGAGAATGAGAGAATATGTAGCCTTGACTAATACTACACATACATTATTCTTATACAACATTTCTCATATAATATTATGTGGCAAGATATGATTGGGTGAAAGATTAATTTTAACTTTAAATTAGTCAATCATATCTTGTCACATAATATTATATGAAAAATATTGTATGAAAATAATGTATGTGTAGTATTACACTGTAGCCTTTTATAGGAAAATCAAGAACTTGGGCTCTAAACCCAAGTTCAATCTTTTATTCCATTGGTCTTGGATTCTAAACCCAAACCCAAACCCAATATTAAATTAGTTGTAGCTCGTCCAAAGCTAGGCTAATGACCAAGATGGACTCAGCCGTTTATAAAGTAAGATTCTTAGGCTATAAAAATACAAATCCACCTTTTCTTACGCCTCTCTTTGCCGTTTTAATTCATTATTTTTGGAGTAATTGTTTCATGTTCTAATGTTTCTAAAGTTTCTAGACCATGTTTTTGAAAGCATTTTTCCAACCAAAAATACTCAAGAAACAATTTTCAGATACTATACTATTTTTCTTTCAAAGAAGCAATGTTGCTAGAGGGCAACGTCCATTGCTGGAGGCAATTGGCTGATGATCCCGCAAACCTGTTTTTATTTTCTTAAAATTTTTAAATTACTAATATTAATATACTTTAACAATTAAACAATGCTGATTTTAGTAATTTACATCTACCACATTTTCTCTTCTAGAAACAAAAGCAATTTATAAATTAATTAAAAAAAAATACCTTATAACTTTTTTATCTAGAATTAATTATTTATAAAGTTGAGTCATAAATAATTATGAAAAAAACTATAATATTCCCAAAATGGAGGCATCCCTTTTTTTATTTATTTATTTATTTATTTTTTGTTAACTTAAGTCTAAACATAACTTAATATGTATCCTTCAAATATTTTATTGTGTTCCTTATTTTAAAAGTAGTGATTGAAAAGGGATTTTTTTTTTTTTTTTTTTAATAGGAAGATATCTGAATGGTTTGTCATTTGATTGGTTTCCAAACATCTTTCATTTTAAAATTTTTATTTTTCTTGTCTTCAAAGTCTATTTTTATTATTCGTTGAATTCTTCGGTCAAATATTTTTGTCACATCGTATATCATTAATGCATGAGTCTAAGATTTAATTTGTAAAACTTGGGTCTTTCGAATTAGGGGGTGTTTGTCTGAGCTTATAAAAATTAGCTTATAAACATTTGAAATTTTAAGCAATTACGTGTTTGGTTAGTGTAATAACTGCTTCCTACTAGTATACTTTAGAACATATACAATAAAAACATACATAATTAGTATATGAAAATAGTTGGCCCAAATTTTTCTTTATTTACAAAACATAATTCTTTACATATGTCAAAATAACAAGTACAAAAACTTAGCAACAGTGGACAGTAATGTCAATCCTCCCCGCTTGTCGACATCCTTCCGACCGCTACTCACCTATTTCCTGCAAAAATATGGAAAAACAACGGGGTGAGCATAAAAATGCTCAGTAAGTAAATCCCTTAACTCTTCTCCTTCTTAGGTTCTTTCCTTACTTAATTCCTTCTCTTTTCTTTCTCTGTTTCTAACTCTCACTATTCTTTTCTTTCTTTCTACTTCTCTCTATTCTTTTCTTCCTTTCTACTTCTTTTTGTTCTTTCTTTCTTATTCTTTCTATTCTTCCTAACCATGGTGAAATTCATGGCAATATGCATGAATAAAATGTATATGCAATAATGCATAAAATGTTTTTTCTCTCTTATTTCTATTTTCTTGTTCTATTTCTTTTCTTTTCTTTCTTGTTTTTCTTTTCTTTTCTTTCCTTGGCTTGTTCAAGCCTTCTCATTCTTTCTCATTCTTATTCTTTCTCATTCTTTCTTTTCTTACTCTTTCTCATTCTTTCTTATTCTTATTCTTTCTTTTCTTATTCTTTGCCGATCGGACTCGGTTGATGCATGGATTTGGAACCTTGGCCGTGTGAGTGAGTACAGTCCTCACTACATGCACTCTTGTGGACCGTACAACTTCTTCTTTCTTCTTAGGCCACTCAATTAAGGTGGCGTGCATGTAGGAATTCTTCTCGGTACAACCCTCATCCACATACACTCTTACGGGTCATACAATTCTTCTTCTTTTTATGCCACTCAATTAAGGTGGTGTGTATGTGGGAATTTCTTCTTAACACTCACGGTTCCCCATCACAACAACCTATTCTTTTCTCTTCTTTAACATTCTTTAATTCTTTAATGCTTATTCTTCCTTTCTTTTTATTCTTAAAGTGTTTCATTCTTTCTTTTTTTATTCTTTATTCTTCATTCTTAATTCTTTCTTAAGTTTCTACACATACACAATTATATGCATATGGATGGCTCATGCTTAAAATTTCTTACTTAAATGCACTTATAAAATGCACATATACAATGTTGCATAAATTTAAGGTTTCTATCCAACTCATACTTCACTTAGGCATTTCATCAAACAATAATTGTGCATGAACAAACCCTAATTTAATTATTATTCTATTGGTTTCTTAAACCACCCAAATTGAGAGAAAAACTCTCTTATATCATCACCATACCTACATGGCACAAACACTCCCAAAAGGTTTCTCCAATTCTTCCAATTTCAACCCATCATCAAACCATCACATACTCTCCTCATATTCAAATGTATCCAACAACAAGCATAAATAATCATCCATCTCATCTCAATTTCTCAATAATCATAACATATGCATATTTAAAAGAAATCTCTACTCACTTGATTTTCTTAAGCTTTAACTTGAGTTGGATTTTGAGTGGAATTTACTTACCTTATGGTTGAGTAGTCTTTACTAAGCTCTCTACTCTTGTTGGATTCAAACCTTCTTCTAACCCTAAGCATAAACTTCATAAGAACTCAACTTTTACAAAATAAATCATAGATAAAGAGCATGAATTCTTACCGTTTGATGCCTAGAATCAAAACCCATGAAAATCTACTCAAAAGCCCTTAAATTCCTTGGAGAAGTGAATGAAAATTTGAGAGAAAATGGAGGAGGAGAGTGGCGGTGGAATGAAGGAAATAAGGGTTACAAACCCTTATCATCTTATTTTATAAAGATGCTTTCCCATTTTGCCCTTACACTTTTTTAGAAATTCCATCCTTGTCCCTTATTCAATTACCATAATGCCCTCATTTTTATTGTATTCTCTTTAAAATTCTATCTCTTTTCACTCCCTACAATTTTGACTAATTTTGAGTGAAAAGACTATTTTACCCTTAATACAAGTTTAAGGCATTTTCTTCATATTCTTTTAAAATAATTGTAACAAAAATTAACTAAGGGCTATAAAACATAATTTAAATCATGTACCTCCATGTTGGGCGTTACAATTCTCCCCCCCCACAAAAAAAGAATTTCGTCCCCGAAATTCAAACGAACAACTGGGTAGCGGTTCTGCGTATCTTGCTCTGTCTCCCATGTAGCTTCTTCAACTTTATGATTTCTCCAGAGGACTTTCACTAAAGGGATACTCTTGTTCTAGAGCTCTTTAATTTTTTTGTCCAAAATCTGTACTAGTTGCTCCCCATACACAGATTCTCTTCTAAGTCTACGTCCTCTATGCTCAGAATATGGGAGGGATCACTTATATACTTTCGAAGCATCGAGACATGAAATACATTGTGAACTCTGTCCATGGTGGTAGTGCTAATCTGTAGGCCACCTTTCCTACTCACTATAACACCTCGAATGGACCATTGAATCTCGGTGCTAACTTTCCTTTATTACCAAAACGCATCACCCGTTTGTAGGGGGAAACTTTCAGAAAAACTTTGTCACCCACTTCAAACTCAACTTCTTTTCTTTTCAGATCAGCATAACTTTTCTGCCTGTCTTGAGCTTGTTTCATTCTGCTTCTAATCAGCTTTACATCTTCTATCATTTTCTGAGTCATTTTTGGCCCAAGAGCTATATTCAACTCATCTTTCTCACCCATCTCATCTCAATGCAGTGGAGATCTACACCGTCATCTTAATTGTATACTGGTAGTTGTTATTATAAGCAAACTCCACCAAGGGTAACATCTCATGCCAGGATACTTTATAATCCATACAACATGCTCTCAACATGTCCTCAAGCACTTGATTTGTTCTCTCTGTCTAGCCATCTGTTTGAGGATGATAGGCAGTACTAAAAGCCAATCTGGTACCCAAATTCCTCTGTAAACTCATCCAAAAAGCTGAGACAAATCTGGAATCTCTGTCTGATACTATTGTCTTGGGTACACCATGAAGTCTCACTATCTCTTTAATATACATCTGGGCTAATTGATCCAAAGTGGTACTTTCCTTTATTTGAAGAAAATGGGCTGATTTCGTTAATCTGTCTACTATCACCCATATAGCATTATATCCTTTCTGCACTCTAGGGAGACCTGTAATAAAATCCATCGAGATACTCTCCCATTTCCATTCAGGAATACTAAGTGGCTGAAGCAACCCTGATCGCCTTTGGTGTTCTGCTTTCACTTGCTGACAAGTCAGGCATTTAGCTACAAACTCTGTAATATCTTTCTTCATTCCTGGCCACCAATAGTCTTTCTTTAAATCTTGATACATCTTGGTTGCTCCAGGATGAGTAGTGTACGATGTATCATGAGCCTCTGTAAGGATTATCTTTCTCAAATCATCAACCTAAGGAATACACAACCGACTCCTAAAACAGAGAACATCATCCAACAATCGAAACTTTGATATCTTACCCTCATACACTTGCTAAATTGTTTTCTGACACCATTCATCAATTAGCTGCTTTTCTTTAATTTCTTCTAGTAAGGTAGACTGAACCTCTAACCTAGCAATCCATCCTAGTATGGCCTCAATCTGCTCTTTACACAACTCTTTTATTAACTCTTTCTGGCTTATGAGTCGGGACAAGTAAGCTTTCCTACTCGGAGCATCGGCTACTACATTAGCTTTCCCCGGCTAATACTTAATCTCACACTCATAATCTTTAACCAGCTCTAACCATCTTCTCTGTCTCATATTCAACTCCTTCTGAGTAAAGAAATACTTTAAACTTTTATGGTTGGTGTAGATATTACACTTGGCATCATAAAGGTAATGCCTCCAAATCTTCAAGGCAAAGACTACTGCTACCAACTCTAAATCATGTGTAGGGTATCTTGTCTCGTACTCTTTCAATTGACGAGAAGCATAAGCTATAACCCTACCTAACTACATCAATACGACGCCAAGTCCCTGCAATGAAGCATCTGTATAAATGTCATAATCTACACCCTCCTATCGTAACACTAACACTGGAGCTGCCATTGATCTTTTCTTCAACTCTTGAAAACTCTCCTCATAGGCAACTGACCATATAAAAGGAACTCTCTGTTTGGTAAGAGCTGTCAATGGCTTAGCTAACTGGGCAAACCCTGCCACGAACCGGCGATAGTAACCTACTAGTCCCAAGAAACTCCTCACTTCTTTTACTGTCTTCGGCCATTGCCATTCTAGGATTGCCTTTACTTTACTAGGATCCATTGAAATTCCCTCACTAGAAATAGTATGGCCTAGAAATATCACCTGATCAAGCCAGAACTCACATTTAGAAAACTTGGCATACAACTTCTTTTCTCTCAATCGCTGCATCACAAATCTTAAGTGTTCCTCATGCTCTTCTCTTGACTTCGAATGATCCAGGATGTCATCAATAAATACCACTATAAACCGATCCAGACAATCATGGAACACCCTGTTCATCAAGTCCATAAAAACATCTGGGGCATTAGTTAACCCAAAACGCATCACCACAAATTCATAATGCCCATATCTTGTCCGGAAGGCAGTCTTAGCTATATCTTGTTCTGCCACCTTTACCTGATGATAACCCAACCTCAAATCAATCTTGGAAAATACTGCTACACCCTTTAACTGATAAAAAAGGTCATCTATCCGAGGTAATGAGTATTTATTCTTCATTGTCACTTTATTCAATTCTCTGTAATCAATACACATCCGTAATGACCCATCTTTCTTCTTTACAAACAAAATTGGAGCTCCCTAGGGAGAATGACTTGGTCGGATAAAACCTTTATCTAGGAGCTTTTGGAGTTGCTTTTTCAATTCCTGAAGCTCGGTTGGGGCCATTCAGTAAGGGGCTTTAGAAATCGACGCTGTCGTTGGTGCCAGTTCAATACTAAACTCAACTTCTCTTTCCGAAGGCAAATCCAGTAAGTCGTCTGAAAATACATCTGGAAATTCCCGGACTACTAGCACGCTCTGCAATTCTGGTTGTGGGACATCTTTATTTTCCACCACATGAGCTATATACCTTGAACACCATTTTCTTAACATCTTTCTAGCCTTCATGCTACTAATCAACATACTCAGCTGATGGCCCTCTCTGAAACTAGACTTATCTCCACTATCAAGATTAAATCTTGCTTTCTTCTTCCGACAGTCAATTTCTACCCCATATCTCCCTAGGAAATCCATACCCAAAATCACATCAAAGTTGAGCATATCAAACACTATTAAATCAACTGCTAACTCTCGACCATGGATCACCACAGACTCTCCTGACAGCATCTCATGGGTCACAACACTAACCCCATCAGGTAACTCTATCTTAATGGGTTGGCTCACTCTAGTAGGTTTCAAACCTAATCTTTCTATCATCCCATAAGCTATAAATGAATGAGTGGCTCCAGAATCAATTAAAGCATAAAGAGGAGCTACATGAAATAATAACTGACCCGTAACAGCTGATGGACTGGCTTTTGCTTCACCTAGTGTTATTGTAAATACCCTGGCATTAGTACCTCTGGAGGTATGTGCTGCAGATGGAAGGGAAGCTTTACAATCTTTCAACAAATGCCCTGGCTACCGGCATCGATAACATACATTACGGCCTAACTCTCTCAAACACTCCCCTGGATGAGTCTTCCCACATTTAGGACATGGGGGAAACTCCCCTATTCTCAGCCGTTTATTCTGCCAATCTTTCTTGTTCTTCTTCAGCTGAAACTTCTTCTTATTCTTCACTTCTCTGTTTCTTGCACTTTCAAATCTTTCTCTCTGCGGGGTTCACATGATCCTCCTATCGAGGGACCTGCTGGGGTGATTTTGTTCTCAAATATTTTGATGCGTTGTAACTACAACATGCATAAATAGCAAGTGTACTAGTCGTACAAAGTAATAAAGTGATGACTGAGTATCGTTCCCACGAGGATAGTGTTACTAAGTACCGATTTCTCTAGTTTAAGTCCTAATTGAAGAACAGTAAATTGGATTGATGGAAAATTAACAAACTAAATACAAATGAACAAAATATAAATGAATGATAATGAAATTAAAGCAAAACCCAACAACTTAACTAATTAAACAATGCTAAAAAATGCTACGATGTTGATTTCACCTAGATACGCTGACCCAATTCATAGAATCTATTACGCAAGTTCTAATTCCTTAATTGAAAATCGAATTCCCTAAGTTGTAAAACATACATTCTCAGGCTACATTTCCCTACTTATCCCTATTAAGCTTCCGCACCCAACAAAATGAAGATTAATAGTTCAAAGTCTTTTAAGCTTTATGCAATTCTATCTAGATTTCATAGATCGCTAAACCTATCTCTAGCGTTTGCTTAATCTACGGTATTTATCCCAAGAGGCACAATCACAAATCACTTCTCAGTCTCATTGCGAAGAACACACATTTGAATGGTGATCAAGCATCCAAAAGTCATTAAGCAAAGAGATAAACACTCAATCATGAAATTAAAACTCAAAGTAAATCAATTCATATAAAATTGAATCATTGTATCAAGGTTACATCAAACCCTAGCTAAACAACTCAGCTCATACTCAAAAACAAAATAAAATAACAAAAATAAACTGAATCAAGATTCATCATTGAAAAACAAGCAAAAGATGGAGAAATCTTCTCTAATTTGAAGCCCAAATCTTCAATAATCTTCTTCTTCCATGAGCTGCCTCCCAAATGATGAACCAATACCCCTTTTCTCTTCCTTTTCGCTCTAAATTTTTACCTCTCTCACTTAAGGATGAAGCCCTACCAAGCCAAAATGTGTCGTTTTAATTTTACATCTAATGCAGGTTTCGCCACGGCAAAGTTTTTCCTTGCCACGGCGAAGACTTTTGGGCCATATTTGAGCATGATAGCGTCTGAATCTGGAACAGTGTTAAACATATGAATTGTAGACCTTTCAATTATAATTCTGGTCGTTCAAGCAGCAGCACAATAAGAGGTCTACAGCTCAATTTATGTCAGAAATACTGAAGCATGTCCAAAGACGTTTTTCTTCAGTTCCCAGCGTACTTCTCACGACTTTAAGCCAAGTTTTCACCCTTGTCCATCAGGATTAGGAAAAACCCAAAACATAAAAGTTGTAGCTCTTCTTCTTAGCTTTCCAAAGCTTCTAATTCAGGTCATTCCAAGTTTCCAAGTTCAAGTTACACATTACGCTCAAAACTGTCGTTTAGCTAAAATCATCGTTTAGGCCTGCAAGATAATTAATAGAATTAGGTAGCATTATGACCCAATTGTATGAAAAGTATCCTAAATCCATCAAAATTCAATGCAAAATCATGTGTAAAATATATTATCAAATACCCCCAACTTAAGATGTTCTCTTCCTCGAGCAAAAATGAATAAAAACTCAAAGAAAGAAAAACAACAAACAACTAAAACACACAAACAACAAAACTGAAAATGAACAAACAAAAATTAGACTCAAACTCAACACAAGAATTGCCTAGAATATATACGAGTCTCTAAGGTTGTTGAAAATATTATTAGAAATATGTTCAACACTCCAAGAAGTTATAAGTTGCATCGACTTTCTTTCTCGATTGGTCCCCCGAGTAGCTGATCCCCACTCAGTCCACATTCCGACTTCCCGGATTATTTTATGCAGAAATGTAAAGTTTATCAAATGGTGGCAACTCCTAAGCCTAAGTATGGAACTACTCTCCACTAATGTAGACTAGACATCGCTAAGGATCAAGGTCTTTGCAAGCTTTAGACTCGGTAGTGGGCTCCAAGGAAAATGATATGATAACAAAGTAAGAAAACTTGGCTTTCCTCATGCAAACACTAGAAGCTACATCATCTTCACTTTCTTTCTCAACCCACCAATCAAAGTGTCAACCTTTTTACAACCCTCAAACTTATGCATTTCTTATTTTTGATTTTGAATTGAACTAATGAAATTTTTTTCTTCTTCTTCTTTTTTTTTTTTTTTTTAATTACAATTTACAACACCATTGAGATCTATTGCCTCTTCTTCCTACCCTTTTTGCAACCCCCAAACTTAAGATTTGCTCTATCACTTATTCACACACCTCTCAAAGCTCTTTTGTGTCATATTAGGTCCATAATTCTCCTAAAGGGTATGATAGATGTTTAGGTATAAAGATTGGACAATTTTTTGGTTTGCAAGGAAAATAAGGCAATGATAATCTCATCAGGCTCAATGGGTGACTACGAAAGATTCATTCATCGGTCGCTGGAAAGGCTCAAACGTTCCGAAAAATTCCTAAATCATTTCCTCGACAATATCTAATCCGAATTTAGCCTCAAGCACTTCTTAACTAGTTCTAGAGTCCACCAACATCATCAACCACATAAAATGTTTCTAAGCATGCTGAAAGAGTGAAAATGGTGGTTGAACCACTCAACAAACCTCAAGCTAAATCAAGTCAACCAACCTAAACTTTGAAGCAATGCTTAACTTTCCAAAATAATATCCCAACAATTCTAGTTTCATCATGGATTTATGCAATTCCTACCAACACAACACAAACACACACTAACAAATAACAATCAAAAAACTTAAAACAAAAGGAAACACACAAACAAACTAACACACAATTCTCAAAATTTTCCTACCCCAAACTTAAAATGACATTGTCCCCAATGCCACATCATGCATCCAAGGAATAGAAAAAAAAAAGTAAAGGTTACGAGATACTCCCCTGATTAATCCGTATAGCCTATTTTGTGCAGAATCCTGGCATCCATTCTTTGCCTTCCTCATCATCATCATCTGTCAAACAATTGAAAATCTATGTTGCCAAATGTATTGACACCCTTACCGATTAATATGAAGAATTACATCCTGATCTCAACCTTATTGAATTAACCTAAAATCTAAACAAAACAAATAAAGAGCTTAAACTAGGAAATCACATCAGTTCCTACTTACAAAACATAAAGAAATAAAAAAAAACTAAAAAGAAAAGTGCTTCAGGCTTCAATCTTCTTCTCCTTCTTCCCTCACATAAATCCCAAATTTGCTAAAAGCACATCAACACAACAAACCCACTTCTCAACAACACCATTAAATAAAATCAACATTTCTACACTCCACAATCACTCATCCTCAAGTTCTCAACCAACATCCACAATCAACAAATTCAGCAATTTTTCAACAAAACAATCCACAATTGAAAGTGAACAAATAAATTGCACAAAAACTCTTACACTTACCAAGCCCAAGCTTTCCAACCTTCAATTGCTCCAATTTCATTAAAAATCACAAAGAAGCTCCAAATTTTCAAAACCGGGTTGCTAAAAAAAATTCTTCAATGGGTTAAATTGGGGCAATTGAAAGGTACATGATTGTTTAAAAAGTAAGGGAGTGGAATAGTGGGAAGAAATTCAATGGAAACTCTCTGGATTGAAGGTGGAAGTGTTTCGCTCTTGGATGTGTTTTGAAGTTTTTCGAAAAATGAAAAATGACTGGAGTAATATGGAACAGCACTTGCCACGGCGAAGAGTAAACTTCGCCGCGGCGAAGTTCTTCATTCAATTGCAAACCCATTCGATGCCGCAGTGAAAACCATACTTTGCCGTGCGAAATTTCCTTAGCACAACTCCACGATACCGTTTATGCCGCGGCGAAAAATTTCAGAGAGCACATTGCCTCGACGAAGAACAAACTTCGCCGCGGCGAAGCCTAGAACTTTTCGAATTCCTTTTCTTGTAAATTTACATCGCCGTGGTAAAACTGGAAATTTCCCGCTTCTCGCCTTAATTCGATAATTACCTGAAACACCAAAAGCACAAAACAAATCATTCAAAATCATCAGAAAACTAAACAATCAAAACAACAAACAAATAAACACTTAGTTGCCTCCTAAGAGCGCTTGTTTATAGTCGGAATCTTGACTTTCCATGGTCCTTCGTCAATCCAGATCCTTGTGGGGTGCTTCCTTCCTATTGCCACCTCTTGGTCTTTCCTTTAGAATTTTGAACATTCTTATAAACATCTTTCGGACTTCAAGTTCATATATGCGTACTTGAGATGAGATGGTGATTGGTTGAGTCCAGTGTTTGGAGTCTCTTCCACACCCAATTTTGACTTGTGCGCATTTCACCAATTCCTTAAATTGTTCCTTGTGAGTGAGTTGTTAGTTGAAATTCCCCTAGTATCTTGCACACCTTTTTGCTGTGAGCTTTTCCTCTTCATTAGTCTTGTCTTCATGTTCTTCCAACTTTTCTCATTGTGAGGTTGCTCCAACACTTACCTCTTCTCAATGTTTAGACATTTAATTGTTCTTTAGGATTTGTGACCGTTGTGCTTGGCAAAGACCCTGAGATCTCTCTGTCAATGGTTCAACCAATTGCCCCACTTGAACCTCCAAATTTTGAATGGACACTTCTTGATTTTTGAAGTTTGAGCTTGTCTCATTCATAAAACTTGGTTTCTTGCATGAACTCTTCGAACATATCTTCCAATTTTGACACTCTTTGCTCTACCGGTTGAACATTCACCACTGGTTGATGGTTTGGCACTATCATTTGATTTAATTGATTGCTTTGATTGCTTCAGGACAAATTTGGGTGATTGCCCCAACCAAGATTGTAAGCGTTGGAGAATGGGTCATTTTGTAGCCTTTGTGAACAACCATGTAATTCACTTGCTCGATTGTTGAGAAGAGTAACTGGTCTCCATCTTGGCATTCCATACTCCCATGTTTCCTGCACAAAATTCACAGTTATAAAAGGTGAGTGATAGAATTTACATTCTTACCTCCCAATTGGCTTGTGAGTGACGCATTTGTGTAGATAATGTGGCAAACAGATCGACTTCATTAGACCCATTGTTCTCTTTAGCATTGCTCTCTCATTAGGTCTTTGGTAGTTATTGTTGGCCATCACCTCAGGAATTCATAAGTCTCTTCTGGGGTCTTGTTATTTAAGGCTCCACCTGCTGCCACATCTACCATCGTTTGAATATTTGGTAGCAATCCATTGTAAAATGTTTGGACTTGTCTCCAAAACGGTAGAAGCAATCCATTGTAAAATGTTTGGACTTGTCTCCAAAACGGAGAGACCATTATGTGGACATTTCCTTACACAACTCCGTGTACCTCTCCCAACTTCATATAGTGATTCATCGTTGCCTTGCACGAAAAGGTATGTCATGTCCATACTTAAGACTATACAATATTTCGATTACCTAAAAAAAAAAAGAAATAAAAGCTTCAATTTAGCACTACACTATACTATCAATATAATAATCAACTATCCCCAACAACGGCGCCAAAAACTTGATGCGTTGTAACTACAACTGCATAATAGCAGTGCACTAGTCGCACAAAGTAATAAAGTGATAGTGAGTATCGTTCCCACGAGGATAGTGTTCCTAAATACCGATTTCTCTTAGTAAGTCCTAATTGAAGACAATAAATTGGATTGATGGAAAATTACAACTAAATACAAATGAACAAATATAAATGATACAATGAAATTAAAGCAAAACCAACAACTTAACTAATTAAACAATGCTAAAAATGCTACGTGGTTATTTCACCTAGATACGCTAACCCATTCTAGAATCTATTACCCAAGTTCTAATTCCTTGATTGAAAATCGAATTCCCTAAGTTGTAACACTACCTTCTCAGCTACATTTCCCTACTTATCCCTATTAAGCTTCCGCACCCAACAAAATGAAGATTAATAGTTCAAAGTCTTTTAAGCTTTATGGAATTCTATCTAGATTTCATAATCGCTAAACCTATCTCTAGCGTCTGCTTAATCTATGGTATTTATCCCAAGAGGCACAATCACAAATCACTTCTCAGTCTCATTGCAAACACACACATTTGAATGATGATCAAGCTCCAAAAGTCATTAAGCAAAGAGATAAACACTCAATCATTGAATTAAAACTCAAAGTAAATCAATTCATATAAAATTGAATCACTGTATCAAGGTTACATCAAACCCTAGCTAAACAACTCAGCTCATACTCAAAAACAAAATAAAATAACAAAAATAAACTGAATCAAGATTCATCATTGAAAAACAAGCAAATGATGGAGAAATCTTCTCTAATTTGAAGCCCAAATCTTCAATAATCTTCTCCTTCCATGAGCTGCCTCCCAAATGACGAACCAAGACCCCTTTTCTCTTCCTTTTCGCTCTAATTTATACCTCTCTCACTTAAGGATGAAGCCCTAGCAAGCCAAAACGCATCATTTTATTTTTACATCTGATGCAGGTTTCGCCGCGGCAAAGCTTTTTCCTTGCCGTGGCAAAGACTTTCAGGCCATATTTGAGCATGATAGAGTCTGAATCTGGAACAGTGTTAAACATATGAATTGTAGTCCTTTCAATTATAATTCTGTTCGTTCAAGAATAAGCACAATCAGAGGTCTACAGCTCAAGTTATGGTAGAAAATAATGAAGCACGTCCAAAGACGTTTTTCTTCAGTTCCCAGCGTACTTTTCACGACTTCAAGCCAAGTTTTCACCCTTGTCCAGTAAGAATTAGGAAAAACCCAAAACATGAAATTTGTAGCTCTTCTTCTTAGCTTTTCAAAGCTTCTTAATTTAGGACATTCTGAGTTTCCAAGCTCAAGTTACACAATTTACACTCAAAACTGTCAATTACGCTAAAAATCATCGTTTAGGCCTGCAAAGACAAATTAATAGAATTAGGTAGCAATATGAAAAGTATCCTAAATCCTATCAAAATTCAATGCAAAATCATAGTGTAAAATATGATTATCATATTTGCGCCCTCAATGCTCGCCGTAAGGCCTCACTATGGGTTTGAGGGGGATCAACATCCGTCATTATATCACGAGCTATCTCCGGCTTTAACCCATGGACAAACTTATCTCTTCTTAGTTCTTGAGTACTAACTATTTCGGGTGCAAACCTAGCAAGGGAATTAAATCTCACTGAATACTCATTCACTGTACTAGACCCCTGTTGTAAACTGATAAATTCTTGGACCTTCTCATGAACTCGGTCCTCCGTTCTATACTCAGCTTCAAATAATCCTCTGAACTCACCCCAAGTCATCACCGAAACATCATGAGTGTCTTCCATCAATTCCCACCAAATTCGGGCATCACCCCAAAATAAGAAACTGGCATACCGGATCTTTTCCCTGTCCGTCATAGGAAACAGTGCCGTCGTATGCTCAACGGACCTAAGCCATTCTTCTGCCACTAAAGGGTCCGTTATACCTTCAAATTCTGATGGCTGATGTTGACTTAGAAGCCCATAAATTGGCTCAATCCGATTCTATACTGTCGAGGTATCGGCCTTTCTCTATCTTCTCTAGTAGGCGGTACTTAAACGGCGTTTTCAATTCTTTCTGGTTCGACTCTCCCTTGTCTTTCTCCTACGACTTGCTGTACAATCCCCCAAATTCTATCCTCATCAAGGGGAGGGGGAGTAGGTTCTGGTGGGTTGGAAGGTTCCCCCGTATCCATTGTTTTCTCACTACTTGCTCGGGTTCTATGCCTCATCTACAAAACAACCACATTTAATTAATTCATGCAACACTTTAAGTAAGGAAAGAATTTAACTTACAACAGTCGGCTACGGAACGTTGCGGCAGTAGAATGGCACACTATCAAATCCCAAAATCTTTGCTCTGATACCAAAAATGTAATAACTGCTTCCTACTACTATACTTTAGAACATATACAATAAAAACATACGTAATTAGTATATGAAAATAGTTGGGCCCAAATTTTTCTTTATTTACAAAACATAATTCTTTACGTATGTCAAAATAACAAGTACAAAAACTTAGCAACAATGGATAGTAATGCCAATCCTCCCTGCTTGTCGACATCCTTATGACCGCTACTCACCTATTTCCTGCAAAAATATGGAAAAACAACGGGGTGAGCATAAAAATGCTCAGTAAGTAAATCCCTTAACTCTTCTCCTTCTTAGGTTCTTTCCTTACTTAATTCCTTCTCTTTTCTTTCGCTGTTTCTTTCTCTGTTTCTTATTCTCACTGTTCTTTTCTTTCTTTCTACTTCTCTCTGTTCTTTTCTTTCTTTCTACTTCTCTCTGTTCTTTCTTTCTTATTCTTTCTATTCTTCCTAACCATGGTGAAATTCATGGCAATATGCATGAATAAAATGCATATGCAATAATACATAAAATGCTTTTTCTCTCTTATTTCAATTTTCTTGTTCTATTTCTTTTCCTTTCTTTCTTGTTTTTCTTTTCTTTTCTTTTCTTGGCTTGTTCAAGCCTTCTCATTCTTTCTTATTCTTATTCTTTCTTTTCTTATTCTTTGCCGATTGGACTCGGTTGATGCATGGATTTGGAACCTTGGCTGTATGAGTGAGTACAGTTCTCATCTACATGCACTCTTGCGGACCGTACAACTTCTTCTTTCTTCTTAGGCCACTCAATTAAGGTGGCGTGCATGTAGGAATTCTTCTCGGTACAACCCTCATCTACATACACTCTTACGGGTCGTACAATTCTTCTTCTTCTTATGCCACTCAATTAAGGTGGTGCGTATGTGGGAATTTCTTCTTAACACTCATGGTTCCCCATCAAAACAACCTATTCTTTTCTCTTCTTTAACACTCTTTAATTCTTTAATACTTATTCTTCCTTTCTCTTTATTCTTAAAGTGTTTCATTCTTTCTTTCTTTATTCTTTATTCTTCATTCTTTCTTAATTTTCTACACATACACAATTATATGTATACGGATGGCTCATGCTTAAAATTTCTTACTTAAATGCACTTATGAAATGCACATATACAATGTTGCATAAATTTAAGGTTTCTATCCAACTCATACTTCACTTAGGCATTTCATCAAACAATAATTATGCATGAACAAATCCTAATTTAATTATCATTCTATTGGTTTCTTAAACCACCCAAATTGAGAGAAAAACTCTCTTATATCATCACCATACCTACACGGCACAAACACTCTCTAAAGTTTTTTCCTTTTCTTTCAATTTCAACCTATCATCAAACCATCACATACACTCCTCATATTCAAATATATCCAACAACAAGCATAGTTAATCATCAATCTCATCTCAATTTCTCAATAATCATAACATATGCATATTTAAAAGAAATCTCTACTCACTTGATTTTCTTAAGCTTTAACTTGACTTGGATTTTGAGTGGAATTTACTTACCTTATGCTTGAGTAGTCTTTACAAGCTCTCTACTCTTGTTGGATTCAAACCTTCTTCTAACCCTAAGCATAAACTTCATAAGAACTCAACTTTTACACAAATAAATCGTAGATAAAGAGCATGAATTTTTACCGTTTGATGCCTAGAATCAAAACCCTATAAAAATCTAGTCAAAAGCCGTCAAATTCCTTGGAGAAGTGAATGAAAATTTGAGAGAAAATGGAGGAGGAGAGTGGCAGTGGAATGAAGGAAATAAGGGTTACAAACCCTTATCATCTTATTTTATAAAGATGATTTCTCCTTTTGCCCTTACACTTTTTTGGAAATTCCATCCTTGTCCCTTAGTCAATTACCATAATGCCCTCATTTTTATTGTATTCTCTATAAAATTCTATCTCTTTTCACTCCCTACAATTTTGACTAATTTTGAGTGAAAATACTATTTTACCCTTAATACAAGTTTAAGGCATTTTCTTCATATCCTCTTAAAATAATTCTAACAAAAATTAACTAAGGGCTATAAAACATAATTTAAATCATGTACCTTCATGTTGGGCATTACAGTTAAAGTCCTTATAAGTGATTGATAAGTAATTGATGTGTTTGGGAAAATGTGACTTATAAGTATATTTTATTATAAAATGACTAAAAAGGGTAGTACATTAAACAAGAGTATACTATGGAATTTTAAAATTAAAAAAGGATAATGTAGTAATATACTTGGTCAAACTAGTTTATAAGCAGAGTGCTTATAAGCCAAAAAAAAAAAAAGTACCTCCCCCCCAACTTATTTTTTTTGGCTTATAAGCTCAAAAAAGTTATAAACAAATAGGTCAGCTTAATTTTAGAGCTTATAAGTGAAGCTTAGACAAACACCCCCTTAAATTGACGAGTTTTGGGTGAAACAATCTTACATGAAGCCCAAAGACAAATGGTATTAGAGGACTAGCCTCAGTCAATGTTGTTTACAAAAATTATTAGTTAGGATGAGTTTTGACATTCAAATTTGCTTTAATTCACAGTAGCGTTTTAATATTTGGCTTTTATAAGATCATTCATAATATATGTTGGCTAATTAAAAGATTTTTGTATTCACAGTAGCGTTTTAATGTTATAAGATCATTTATCTTATTTGTGGGCTAATTCAAAGATTTTGAACAAATTTGTATTTTCAAGACCAAATCTTTTCAGCATGTTTTTTTTACATATTTAGATTGTGAGACAAACATTTCATTCTCAAATTATTTAATTTGAAGTCCTAAAAACATATTAAGTTTCCCTACCATGTTCATCTCAAACTCATTTTTCATTAAGCAAATAAACTCTTGAGACTGTGTATGTGATGTTGAACAAAAAAACAATGTCATCTACATATATTTGTGCACGCAACAGAAATTAATTGATTTTGATATGAAGATTGTGAAGAGATATGCTTACTGTTCGGTAGTGCAAAATAATTAATCCCTTCACATTCTCATAAATACAAGTGCTTCACAATACATGAATTTTTCCCTATAAACTACAGCAATAAAAATTAATTGATTTTGATACTAAGATTGTGAAGAGATATGCTTATTGAATTGTTGAAACCAAGTAACATAATGTGACAATAGGCGACCAATGATGCCATGGTGGAATGATATCATATCACATTGTCAATAGCTCGACAGTATAAGACCATAACCTCAATTATTATTAATTTATTTAGATAAATGGTTCGGTAGCAAGGCAGATTCCATATTAAAGACAGCATATAATATGCCAAATTGAAACCCTTTCTATCTAGTTTCATATTCTTCAATCTGTTCATTGGGCAAGTTATGACAAATTTACTACTGACTGTTTAGTGGAAATTGACCAACTGAGGATAAAGAAATGTTTAATTAATTGATTTTGATATTAACGTTCTGAAGAGATATGCTTACCGAATTATTGAGAACAACTATATTGTTGAAACCAGGTAACATAATGCGACAATAGACGATCGACGATGTCATGGTGGAATGGTATCATATCACATTTTCAATAGTTCAGCAGCACAAGACCAAAACCTTAATTATTATTAACTTATTCAGAAAAAATGGGTTCGTAGCAAGGCAAATTCCATAGTAAAGGCAAAATATAATATATCAAATTGAAGCCCTGTGTGACTAGTTTCCAATTCTTCAATCCGTTCGTCAAGTGGACTTTTATTGAGCAAGTTATGGCCAATTTATTATTGACTGTTCAGTGGAAACCGACAAACAAAGGAAAACGAAATGTTTAACTAATTGATCTTGACATTAACATTGTGAAGAGATATGCTTACGGAATTTTTGAGGCTAACCGTATTGTTGAAACCAAGTAACATAATGCGACAATAGGCAATCGACAATGTCATGGTGGAATGGTATCATATCACATTTTCAATAGTTTGGCAGCACAAGACCATAACCTCAGTTATTATTAACATATTCAATTAAATGGTTTGGAAGCAAGACAAATTCCATATCAAAGGTAGATTATAATATATCAAATTATAGCCCTATCTGTCTAGTTTCCAATTCTTCAATATGTTTATCAAGTGGACCTTTATTGAGCAAATTATGGCCAATTTACTATTGATTGTTTAGTGAAAACTAAGCAATGGAGGAAAGCAAAATGTTTAATTAATTTATTTTTATATTAAAATTGTGAAGAGATATGCTTACTGAATTGTTGAGACCAACCGTATTGTTGAAACCAAGTAACATAATGCAACAATAGGCGAAGAGATATGTTTGATCAGCTAAAAGGAGTAGCAGTGTTTTCAAAGATTGATTTGACGTTGGGTTATCATCAAGTAAGGGTCACAGAGCAAGACATTACCAAGACTGCTTTTCGAACCAGATATGAGCATTATAAGTTTGTGGTGATGCCTTTTGGGTTAACCAATGCCCCAACAATCCTTATGGACTTAATGAACAGGGTGTTTTAGGATTATCTTGATCGATTCATAGTGGTGTTTATTGATGATATCTTGGTGTATTCTAAGACAGAAAAGGAACATGAAGAACACCTAAGATTTGTGCTACAGCGATTGCGAGATAAAAAGTTGTTCGCCAAATTGTCTAAGTGTGAGTTTTGGCTAGATCAATTTATCTTTCTAGGCCATACCATCTCAAAAGAGGGTGTATTAGGGATCCAAGTAAGGTAAAAGCAATTCTGAAATGGCAACAGTTGAAGTTAGTAAAGGAAGTTAGAAGTTTCTTAGGGCTAGTAGGTTATTATAGGCGGTTTGTAGCAGGGTTTGCAGCAGGGTTTGCTTAGTTGGCCAAACCGCTTATAGCTCTCACCTAGCAAAGAACTCCTTTCATTTGGTTGAATGCCTATGAAGAAAGTTTTCAAGAGATAAAAAGAAGATTGACCACAACTCCTATTCCTGTGTTACCATAGGAGGGTCTAGATTATGCCATTTATACAGATGCTTCATTTCAGGGACTTGGTGCAGTATTGGTGCAGTTGGGTAGAGTAATAGCTTATGCTTCTCATCAGTTAAAAGAGTATGAGACGAGATACCCTAAACATGATCTGGAGTTGGCTGCTATAGTTTTTGCACTGAAAATATGGAGACATTATTTGTATGGAGCAAAGAGTAACATTTATACAGATCATAAAAGCTTGAAGTATTTCTTCACCCAAAGAGAGCTGAATATGAGACAAAGGAGATGGTTAGAGTTGGTTAAAGATTATGACTATGAAATTAAGCATCAACCTGGGAAAGCCAATGTAGTAGTCGATGGCTTGAGTAGAAAAGCTTACTTGTCCCGACTTACAAGGCAGAAAGAATTAACAGAAGAATTGTGCAAAGAATAGATTGAGGTCATACTAGGAAGGATTGCTAAGTTAGAGATTCAGTCTACATTATTGGAAGAAATTAGAGGAAAGAAAGTTGCCTATGAGTGGTGTTAGAAAATAAGTCAACAAGTGCTTGAGGGTAAGATACTAGAGTTCCATCTGTTAGATGGTGTCCTCCGTTTCAGGAGTCGTTTGTGCATTCCTCAAAATGGTGAGTTAAAGAAGAGAATTCTTACGGAGGCTCATGACACACCATACACTGCTCATCCTGGAGCAACTAAGATGTATCAAGACTTAAAGAAAGGCTATTGGTGGCCAGGTATGAAGAAAGATATTGGAGATTTTGTAGCTAAGCGCTTGGTTTGTCAACAAGTGAAAGCTAAACACCAAAGGCCATCAGGGTTGCTTCAGCCGCTTAGTATTCCTAAATGGAAATGGGAGAGTATTTCGATGGATTTTATTACAGGTCTCCCTAGAGTGCAGAAAGGGTTCAATGTTATATCGGTGATAGTAGACATATAGACCAAGTCAACCCATTTTCTTCCAGTAAAGGAGAGCACTACTTCGGATCAATTGGCCCAGATTTATTAGTAAATTATCCATATACGTAGCAGAAACAAAAAAAAAAATATAACATAAGGATCGTTTACATAAGCCAAGATCAAGGGTATAATTTTACAATTTATATTAAAGTAAAATCTACACAAAAAGGTTAATCATGAGTTAAGAGAATCATACGCACGTTTGGAGGTTCCACCACATTTGTCTTTGAACGTTTTTGCTACCAACCCAAGCGTAGGATCGAACTTATGAAGTCCACTCGAAGACAATCACAAAGAACCAAAGAGGGATTTGCTAGATCCTCTTTGGTTTTAAGATTAAAGAAGAATGAAATCAAAATGAATTGATTTTAGGCAAAATGGGTTTCTACCGTGGGAGAGAAATGGGGCTGCTGTGTATTTGGTTTTACAATGAAAAAGAGCTAATCAATTAATTGTTTCATTTTACAAATAAACATTTTCTTTTATAGTAAAACTTTAATGCCCTATTCCTATATGGAATAGGCTTGGGCTCCAACCCAAACACCTTATGTTACCAAACACTCCCTAATTAGATATTTTATTTATTTCATCATTATCTCAATTAAACTCAATTAATATATATTTAATCTATATATTAACATTTAACAATAATGATGATTTAATTAAATATATGTGAAAACATATTTAAACGTAATTTCACTTATTTAATTTTTCTAATTAAATAAAGGCTACGACCTTCAGCAAATTTAATTGTATCGTGAAATTACCAAAATACCCTTTCACCTTTAAAAGACGAAAACGCCCTTCCTTCTTCTTGGATCGTAAATTATCTTCTATGTGTGTGACCCATAGGCTCCTCATCATACTGGCAGTGTATAGTATCGCGATTAACACCAATTAATCGTTTCAATGTACACAGACCAAGATTGGCCCCTAACAAGGCATCATGGCCACCGATAGATTCAGATTCAGCAAAGCAGCTACTTATCAATGATATAGTTACCATACAATTCGATCCTTTCATCATTCTTTATCTCGACGAGACGAAGGCATAGAAATAGTGTCAACCTTCAGTTACTCTTGATAATATGTATTCAGTTTCTAGACCAATGACCTGTATTATAATCTGGATAGAGCAGCAACTCAATCCCACTGTGGCCACAGTTTTTAGTGTCATTGCCATATATTGAATTGCGCCATGAGATAACTTCTCCCGTACCCGGGAGTGATGAATCATTTGTCTATCCACCATAGTCTTGATATACTCCTCGGTGCAGCCAATCACCACCGTATTGATAGCTCTGAAAAGAATTGTGTTAGGCTAGTGTCAAACTGCACCAATCGGTGCACAAGGCGCTCCAGTGATCTCAAGTCTAAGGATCATATGTATCACCGTTCGTTAGAGGATTTGTTCCATAGACATTGGGGTTACCATCCATATGGAATCCTCTCGTGGGTCAATCCAGTGAACTTGCTGTGGTAAAATCGCCTATAGCAAGCACCCATGTGTTGCACCAGGTTGTCACCAAACAACCTTGACAAGTGAGATCAGTCACTACCTTTCGACAAGGTCGTTCAACACCATGATAGCCTTACCGTATTATTTGTGCCCTTACTTCAGAATAATACTAGGGCTATGGACGTTTCTAGAATGGCCACCTTATGTGCTCATAGGGTTCTCACTATCAAGATTTGAAACACTTGATACCCTTGTCACAGTTCTACCATTCTAAGGACATATATCAATACATATTGCAATAATAATGATTTACGCGATATAGAATAAAATGCCTTTTATTATTGATTAATGAACATTATTACAAAGAGTCAATTCTACAATAATTGATTGGCTCTAGGGCATCTACTCTAACAATCTCCCACTTGCACTATAGCCAATCATTCATGTATTTAATACCAAATGATTTCAAGTGCCTTTCATGCTTCTGCTGCGACAGAGGCTTTGTCAGTGGATCTGCGAGATTGTCGTCAGTATGCACTTTACTAATCTGCACGTCTTTCCTCTCAACTATCTCTCTGATGAGATGGAATCGTCTGAGTATGTGTCTGGATTTCTGATGAGACCGTGGTTCCCTAGCTTGAGCAATTGCTCCATTGTTGTCACAATAGATGTCTATAGGATCAACAATCGTAGGAACCACACCAAGTTCAGTGACGAACTTCTTAATCCAGACTGCCTCCTTGGCCGCATCTGACAATGCAATATACTCAGCCTCCATTGTAGAGTCCGCTACAGTGCTTTGCTTGGAGCTCTTCCAGCTCACTGCACCGCCATTGAGACAAAATACAAACCCTGATTGCGATCGATAATCATCTTTGTCCGTTTGGAAACTAGCATCACTGTATCCTCTTACAGTGAGCTCATCTTCCCCTCCATAAACCAAGAACATATCCTTAGCCCTCTTCAGGTACTTAAGAATATTCTTGATAGCCATCCAGTGATGCTCACCTGGATCCGATTGATATCTACTACAAGTGCTCAAAGCACATGAGACATCAATCCGAGTACATAGCATGGCATACATGATGGATCTAATTGTTGATGCATATGGGATTCTCTTCATCCTATCTCTCTCATCTTGTGTTTTAGGACACAATTCCATAGAGAGATAAACACCATGTGACATCGGAAGAAATCCCTTCTTGGATTCTTCCATACTAAATATTTTCAATACTTTGTCAATAAATACACTCTGACTTAGGCCAAGCAACCTATGCGATCTATCACGATAGATCTTTATACCAAGGATGTAGGTTACTTCCCCTAAGTCCTTCATGGAGAAGCACTTGGATAACCAAGTCTTTACCGACTGCAAGTTCGGTATGTCCTTCCTGATCAGAAGTATGTCATCGACATACAACACTAGGAATGCTACTGCGCTCCCACTCACTTTCTTATAAACACAGGGCTCATCTTCGTTCTTGATAAAATTGAATTCTTTTACGGCTTCATCAAAATGAATGTTCCAGCTCCTTGAAGCTTGCTTGAGTCCATAAATGGATCTCTTCAACTTGCATACTTTATTAGCTTAACTATTACGAATGAAACCATCAGGTTTTGTCATGTATACATCCTCCTTAAGGTTTTCGTTCAGGAAAGCAGTTTTGATATCTATTTGCCAAATCTCATAGTCATGATATGCAGCAATTGCAAGTATTATCTGGATGGATTTAATCATGGCAACCGGGGAAAAGGTTTCTTTATAGTAAATGCCATGAATTTGTTTGAAACCTTTGGCAGCCAGTTGTGCTTTATAAGTATGCACGTTGCCATCCATATCAGTCTTCTTCTCGAAGACCCATTTACACCCTATGGGTTTTAGCCCTTCAGATGGCTCCACCAGAGACCACACTTGGTTTTGGTACATGGAGTCCATCTTAGATTTCATGGCTTCAAGCCATTTAATGGAATCTGGATCCGATATAGCGTCTTCGTAGGTTCTGGGTTCATTGTCTTGGTAGACTAGTACATCACCATGTTTAGTCATGAGATAATCGTATCTCTCGGGCTCATGGTGTACTTTCCCAGATCTACGTAGCTCTTGTGCTACTTGAGGTGGTTCACTTTGATCTACAAATTGTGGAGTAACCTCCTCATGATGCTCAACCACTTCTTGTGGCACATCATCTCGTCCTTCGTCTAGTATATCTTGTGGTTCTAGAACTTCATCGAGTTCTACTTTTCTCCCACTAGTACTTCTTAGGAAATATTCCTTTTCTAAGAAGATACCAGATCGCGCAACTGTAACGTCCCACTTGAGGTACGTAGCTAATGTTTCTTCTTTTGCTCTTAATTGAGTCGGTTTATTAGTATTATTGTTTGGTTGGCCTTTGATTGAGTGGTATGTTGAATACTTTCCTTGAAATTGGTTGAAAATAGAAGAAGTTTAGTGTTCCAGGCTTCGCCGCGGCGAAGAGGTGTTGAAGCCACGGGAAAGCTGCTGGACAGATTCGCCGCGGTGACAGGCCAACCAAAATGTTTGTTAAGTTTTAGATATTTTCTTCCTTAAGGGCAATTTGACCATTCTACCCCTAATTAGCAGGAAAAGTGGGGAGTAAAATGTAAGGAATTTGCTTGGAGAATATGTTAATATGGGGATGTGTTTGTAATGAATCAAAGGATATAAATAGAATTCCCAAGGAAGAGTAAAGGCAAAATGGGAATGCTTTTGCATAAAATGTATTAAAAGGAATTAAGTCATTGCAAACCCTTCATTCTTCTTCTCCACCGCCACTCTCCTTTCTTACTTCCTCTCAATTTCTCTTTCATTTGTTCAATGATTTTTAGAGCGCTTTTGGAGTGATTTGGGGTAGAAAATCAATCTAAGGCATCCTAAGGTAAGGATTCTTGCTTTGGATGTGAAGTTTTGTGAGATGTTATGAGTCTTTTGGTTGACTTGTTTAATTGTTTAAAGGGTAGAGAAAAATCAAGCAAACCAAGAGAAAGGAAGAGCTAGTGAGATCTCTCCACCACAAGGTAAGTAAACTCCAACCCAAGTAGAGATTTGAGAACTTTCTTGAATAAAGAGTTAATAGCAATTACGTGTGTAAGTATATACATGTGATATGCTATGTTATTAAGATTTAAATAGAGATAATTATTGCTTTATGGTTGTTCATACACTTCAATTATGAGAAGTGAGGTGTGGGTTGGGAATGTAGTTTGAGATGGAATTAAAGGATATTGAGAAATCCTTTTTGGCAGCGTTATTTTATGGCAGGATTTATGGCTATGTGAGGGAGTTTTCTCCCATTTTGGATGGTTAGAGAAAGACATAGAATTATTGTTATAGTAGAGTCTTTTTATGCACTTGAGTTGTTTGATGAAATGCCTAATAGAGGTTTGAGTATGAGTAGTGAACCTTAATTCCTGCAACATTGCATGTTGGCATTTCATAAGTGCATTAGTAGAGATGAACCATCCATATGCATTATTTGTGCATTGAGAAGTGATTTAAGAAAGAGTAGAAAACTTTGTGTATGTACTTGCTTTATGAGTAGAGAACCTTGTGAATGCAACTACTCTACGGGTAGAGAGAATGAGAAGTGCTAGAGTAGAGATAGTTATTAGAAACGGGTTAATGCTTTGTGATCGTCACCCGATAGTTATTAGAAACGGGTTGATGCTTTGTGATCGTCACCCGATAGTTATTAGAAACGGGTTGATGTTTTGTGATCGTCACCCAAAAGTCATGAGAAACGGGTAGGTGCTTTGTGGTCTCCACCCAATAGTTATGAAAACCGGATAGATGCTTTGTGATCCCCACTCGGTAGTCACTAAGAGCGGGTTGGTGCTATGTGAACTCCACCCGGCAGTCATGAAGAGTGAGATGGCGTTGTGTGAATGCCATCCAGCTGTACCCCCGGTAAGATGAGGCCATAACATTAGTAGAAAACAATAGAAAGAAAGTGTGAGGAAGGAATTACGAAAAACAGTTACGGGGATAGACAAATAGAGGGCTTACTTACTGAGCATTATTTTGTGCTCACCCTGTCATTTTCCTTTGTGGATACAGGATCTACGTGATGATGCAGTCGGAGGGGCGTCGGCAAGCGAGGAGCAATAGCTACACTGTTTCCCCTGTTTTTATCTTTTAAATGGCATTTTGTAAAATAATACTCTTTGTGTATAAAAGACTTATTACATATAATAGAAAGAAAAGTTTTGGGCCCATTTTCTATTATTATTATGCAAGCATCATGGTAAGGGTGTGGTGAATGAAGAAGAACCTTCTAACCCATCAGAGTCTACGCCCCCTCCCTTGGATGAAGCTAGAATTCGGGGAATTATACAGCAAGTCATGGCAGAAACCCAAGGGAGAGTTGAAACCCCCATACAGGTACCACCAGTTGCGAATGTCGAAAGAGGACAACCGGTACCTCCCCTAGTATAGAACAGAGTTGAACCGATTTACGGTCTTTTCAGTCAATATCAACCCTTAGAATTTAAGGGTACTATGGATCCAGTAATAGCAGAAGAGTGGTTTAGGTCCGTAGAACGAGCCACAGGTTTATTTCCCATGACAGATCGGGAGAAGATCCAGTATGCGAGTTTCTTGTTTCGGGGTGATGCCCGAATTTGGTGGGAATTAATGGAAGAAACTCAAGATGTGGCAATGATGACTTGGGAAGAGTTCAGGCAAGAGTTTGAGGCTGAGTATAGAACAGACGACCAAGTTCATGAGAAGGTCCAAGAATTTATCAGCTTGCAGCAAGGGTCTAGTGCCATGAAGGAGTACTCGGTGAAATTCAATTCTCTTGCAAGGTTTGCACCCGGAATAGTCAGTACTCCGGCATTGAGAAGAGATAAATTTGTGCACGGGTTGAAATCGGAGATAGCCCGGGATATAATGACAAGTTCTAATCCTCTTCAAACTTATAGTGAGGCTTTGAGGCCGGCAATGAAGGCGAAGATTTTTTAGAATAAAATTTACCCAGTAGGATCCTCGACAGGAGGACCAAGTGAGCCACCCTCCGCCCCGCAGAGAGAGAAACAAGAAGGTGTAAAAGGTAAAGAAATGAAGAATCAGAAGAAGAAGTTTCAATATAGACAGAACATAAGAGAGTGGAAGAATAAGCGGCCCCGGACAGAAGGGTTTCCTCTTTGCCCTAAATGTGGGAGGAATCACCCAGGAGAATGTCTGAGGGACTAGAGAGTGTGTTATAGGTGCCGACAGCCAGGGCACATGATGAGAGATTGTAAAGCTCCTCTTCCACCACCCGCATAGAGTTCAGGAGGTACTGTGAATCCCAGAGTGTTTACTGTGGCATAGGGGGAAGTAGAAGCCAGTCCATCAGCTGTTATTGGTCAGTTATTATTTCATTCAGTTCCTTTATATGCTTTAATTGATTTAGGAGCCACTCATTCATTTATATCGTATGGGATGATTGAGAGATTAGGTTTGAAACCTATTAGAGTGACTCAACCTATTAAGATAGAGTTACCCGATGGGGTTAGTGTTCTGACACATGAGATGTTGTTAAGAGAGTCCATGGTGATCCAGGGTAGAGAGTTAACAGTTGATTTACTAGTTTTTGGTATGCCCGACTTTGATGTGATTTTGGGCATGGATTTCCTAGGGAGATATGGAGTGGAGATTGACTGTCGGAAAAAGAAAGCAAGATTTAATCTCGATAGTGGAGATATGTTTAGTTTTGGAGAGGGCTATCAGTTGAGTATGCTAATTAGTAGTGTGAAAGCTAGGAAGATGTTGAGAAAGGGGTGTTCGGGATATATTGCCCATGTAGTGCAGAGTGGTGATGTTCCACAGCCAAAGATTCAGAGGGTGCCAGTAGTTCGAGACTTTCTAGATGTGTTTCCGGAAGAGTTACCGGGTTTGCCTCCAGAAAGGGAGGTAGAATTTAGTATCGAACTAGCACCAGGGATAGCACCAATATCTAAAGCCCCTTATCGAATGGCCTCAGTTGAGCTTCAAGAATTAAAAAAGCAACTCCAAGAGCTTTTAGATAAAGGCTTCATCCGACCGAGTCATTCTCCCTGGGGAGCCCAAGTTTGTTTGTGAAGAAGAAAGATGGGTCACTATAGATGTATCGATTATAAGAGTTGAATAAGAGTGACTGAGATTATACCCGCTATCTCCTATTGATGATTTGTTCGATCAGTTAAAAGGACCCTCAGTGTTCTCTACAAATTGATTTGAGGTCATGTAACGCCCCACTTGAGGTACGTAGTTAAGATTTGATGAATGGTTTGAATGTTTATTGATTTATCCTCATTTGAGTCTGTATGTTGTTCATTTGTTTTGGTTGACCCTGGTTGAAAGGGTGTATTGGTTTGTTGAGTGGTTGCCCTAAAAATTTGTAAGACTTGGCGAAATCTTGATGTTAACGTCTTCGCGAAGCGAAGAAGAAGCTTCGCCACGGCGATGAAGTGCTAAACCCCCGTGTAGCTGCTATGAGTTTTCGGTAGGGCGAAGAAAAGCTCTCGCCGCACGAAGACTCGGCTGAAATTTCCCTTGACATTTAGAAATTCTTCCTTTTGGGACTCAATGACCATTCTACCCCTAATTATAGGAAAGTGGGGTGAAATGCAAGGAAATTACATGGAGAATAGTTTTGAATGGGGATGTTTTTGCAAAGAATTAAAGGTCATAGGTGGAATTTCAAAGAAGAAGCAGGGTATATTGGAAAGTGGAGAAAATATGAGATATTAAGGGTTTTACTTAGAAACCCTTTCATTCATTCTTCTCCACCGCCTCTTTCATCCTTCAATTCTCTCAAACTTTCATTCATTTTCCAAGGATCTTTGAAGAGCTTTTGACTAGAAATTGATACAAGTTGATCCTAAGCACTTAAAGTGAGAATCCTTACTCTATTGTGAATTTTATTGTTGAAAGAGTAGGATCCTTGTTGAGTTTGTATTGAAGGTTTAAGAGAAAGTATCAAGCCATCAGAGTAAAGAGCTTAAGTGAATTCTACTTGAGCCCAATGTGTAAATCCACTAAGTTGTGATTTGCATGATGAATGATGTGTAGAGATTTATATATGATTAATGCTGAATTTTTATGTTTGAATGAGTTGATGATTTATGAATGAGTTCAATGTTGTTTTATGAAGGAATTTCTACCATGAGAAGGTGGATTGTGTTGATAATTTTGGTAGAAGTATGGATAGAATTAGAAGAATTTGAGAGGAATATTTGAAGTGTGTTTTCTTTGCGGATGTGTGATGATTTAAAGGAGTTGAACTCCAATTTTGGATAGTTAAGAAAGAAGTAAATTAAGTTAGAATAGGTTTAGTATGCACACACTATGTTTGATGAAATGCCAAAAGAAGCATGAGTAAAGTAGAGAACCTCACTTATGCAACATAGCATATTTGCATTTCATGAATGCATATAAAAAAGATTTTAGGCATGAGCCTCCATATGCATATGTTTTAATTGAGTAATCCATGAGAAAAAAATATGAGAAATAAAGAAAGACTCTAAGAATAGAGATAAAGAAAAGAACCAATTCTCTTAGAATAAAGAAAGAAAGAATTAGCACTAGAGAATAAAAATGAATATAAGTGCTACAGAAAGAAAAGAAAATAGGTTGTGCATGGGGAACCCGTGAGTGTAGAGTTACCCGCATGTAAACCGCCATGAGAGAGAGCGGTCTCCGCATGAGAGAGCGGAAGAGAATGAGAAAAGAATTTGTATAGCCATGAGAATACTGTGGATGAGAGCTATACACGAGAGAGAGTACACTCACATGGTCAAGGGTTCCGAATCCAGCATCGACCAAGACCGACAAAGAATAAGAGTACGAATAAGAATAAGAAGAAAAGACTAAAAATAAGAGAAGAATAGAAAGAAAATGCATTGTTATGCTTAGTGTCTCATCTGCATGGTTTGATATTCTCCATAGGTGATGAGAAGAGAAAGAAAAAGGAATAGTGAGAACTAGAAGTAGAGAAAGAACAAGAGAGTTGAATTAGAGAAAGTGACAAGAGTATAAACAGAATGATGATAATGGACGGGATTATAGAGTTAGAAGATTTACTTACTGAGCATTTTTATGCTCACTCCGTTGTTTCTATGTTTTATAGGACATAGGTGAGGACTTGGTCGGATGGACGTCGGCAAGCAGGGAGACCTTGGCTGCACTATCCACTGTTTTTTAGAGTCTTTTTGTACAAATGTGTTGTTCTATGTAAAGAATGTATTTATTAAGTAAAGAAATTTTGGGCCCAACCTTTTTGATAATATATCTGTGTTTTTATATTATTTTACGAATATTATAGTAAAAGAGTTGTTACATTTTTGGTATTAGAGCAGTGATTTTGGGAGGATAGTGTGTCATTCTCGCCGCTACGACATGTCTTATCCTACCACTATAAGTTAACTTCTTTTTCTTACTAGTGAGTTATTGAAGTTGGATGTGAGAATGGTTGTTTTATAGATGAGACGTAGTAATAGAAAGAAGGGTAAGGGTGTGATGAATGAGGGAGAATCCTCTAACCCGCCGGAACAAACTCCCCCTACCCTTGATGAGACAAGGATTCTAACTATTGTGTAGTGTGTTAACGGAGAGTCAGGGAGAGTTGGACCGGAGAGTACCAAGACCCCTAGTAGAGTACCGCCGCAAGGCAAGAGCGAGAAGGGCCGGTACCTCAGACAGTACAGAATCGTGTTGATCCGATTCAGGGGCTTGCAAGTCAGCATCGCCGCTAGGGTTTAGGGGTACTAGGACCCATTAGAGCAAGAGTTGTTTAAGTTCGTTGAGCGAACGGTGGCCTTGTTTCCCATGAATGATAGAGAGAGGATTAGCTATGCTAGTTTCTTATTTTGGGTGATGCTCGAATTTGGTGGAATTAATGGAAGAGACTCATGACACGGCACTATACTTGAGGAGATTTTAGAAAGTGTTTGAGGCGAGTATCAACGGTTGACCGGGTTCATGAGAAAATACAAAGTTTTATATCTGAAGCAAGGGATGAGTACAGTGAAAGAGTTTCCTTTAGATTCAACTCCCTTTGGAGTTTGCACCTGGATTGAGTACTCCCGAGTTGAGAAGAGAGAAATTTGTTCTCGGGTTGAGGTCAGAAATAGCCGTGGGTATGATAGGAGCAAGCCCCTCATACCTAATTGACATTAGATCGCTTTGAGAGCAGAATTTATGTGAACAAAGATGAGTTCAGAAGGGCCATCCATGATAGTACAAGATGAACCACCCCCTGCTCCGCATAAAGAAAGAGTGGAGGTTGGGAGAAGTAAAGCATGAGGAACAAAAAGGTTCCAGCCAGAGAAGAATAGGGCGATTGGCAGAGTAAACGGCCTAGAACTGTTGGAGTCACTCCGTGCCCTAAGTGTGGAAAGAATCATTTGGGGGATTGTCTAAAAGAGTTCGGTCCGAATGTTTGCTATAGGTGTCGCCAGCCAAGCCCCTAATGAAATTGTAGCTCCTCCTCCACTATAAGCACAAGTTTCTAGAGGTACGAATGCAGGTGTTTACCATGGCACAGGTGAGGTAGAGGCCGTCCATCAGTTGTAACTGGTGATTATTCTTTCATGCAGTTCCTCTTTATGCTTTAATAGATTTGGAGCCCACGCATTCTTTTATATCTTATGGGATGATGAAAGATTAGGTCTGAAATCGTCGTGGTAGACCACCCCATTAGATGAGCTACCTGATGGGGTTAGTGTTTTGACCCATGAGATGCTTCAGGAGTCCGTGTGATTCATGAAGAGAGTTGCTAGTTGATTTAATAGTGTTTATATCCTGATTTCGACGTGATTTGGGGATGGATTCCTAGGGAAGTATGGAGTAGAAATTGACTTCGGAAAAGAAAACAAGATTTAATCTGATAGTGAGATAGTTTAGTTTCGAAGAGGGCCATATTTGAGTATGTGATTAGTAGTTGAAAGCTAGAAAGATGTGAGAAAGTGTGATGATATTTGCCCAGGTAGTGCAGAGTGGTGATGTTCCCAGCCAGAAATTCATAGTGCCGTAGTTCGGATTCTGGATGTGTTTCCGAAGAGTTCGGGTTTCTTCCAGAAAGAGGTTGAGTTAGTATGAACTAGCACCGACAGCACCAAATCAAGAGCCCTTATCGAATGGCCCAGGAGCTTCAAGAATTAAAGAAAGCAACCTCCAAGAGCTTTTAGATAAAGGCTTTTATCCGACCAGTCATCTCCTGGGAGCCCCATTCTTTTGTAAAAGAAAGATGGATTTACGGATGTGTATAGATTAGAGAGCTAATAAGGTACAGTGAAAAAAAGTACCCACACCCATAGAGACTTTTTGATCAGAAAGGAGCAGCAGTGTTCTCAAAATTGATTTGAGGTCGGTATCATGAGAGTGGTGAGCAAGATTGCTAAGACCGCTTTTGTACAAGTATGGGCATTATGATTTGTAGTGATGCCTTTGGTTTGACTAATGCCCCAGTATTTTTATGGACTTGATGACAGGTATTCACGATTGTTGGATCATTTGTGGTTTTCATTGATATATCCTAGTTTATCTAAGTCGAGAGAAGAGCATGAGACACTTAAGATTGTGCTGACCGATTGAGAGAAAAGAATTTGTTGCTAAGTTTTCCAAGTGTGAATTTGATTGAATCAGTATTATTTCTGGGCCATACTGTTTCTACGAAAGATTTCAGTGGACCCTGTAAGGTGGAGGCAATCCTTGAGTGGCAAAGGTCGAAAACGGTAAAAAAGTAAGAAGTTTCTTGGACTAGCAGGCTACTACCGGCGATTGTAGCAGGTTTGCCCAGTTGGCTAAGCCATTGACAGCTCTTACCAAGCAGGATTCCTTTTATTGGTCAACGCTTGTGAAAGAGTTTTCACAGTTAAAGAAAAAGTTAACATCAGCTCCTGTTTAGTGTTGCCTCAGGAGGGTGTGATTATGATATTTTTACAGATGCCTCACTGCAGGGACTTGGTGCTTATTGATGCAGTTAGGTAGGGTGATAGCTATGCTTCTCGTCGATTGAAAGAGTACGAGATAAACCCTACCATGATTTAGAGTTGGCAGCGGTAGTCTTTGCTTTGAAATTTAGAGGCATTACCTTATGGTGCAAAGGTAATATCTACATCGACCATAAGAGTTTGAAGTATTTCTTTACTCAGAAGGAGCTGAATATGAGGCAGAGAAGTGGTTAGAGCTAGTTAAAGATTTGAATGTGAGATTAAATATCAGCCGGGAAAGCTAATGTATAGCCGATGCGTTGAGTAGAAAAGCTTATTTATCCTGACTCACAGACAGGAGAGTTAATAGATGATTTGTAAAGAACAGAGGAAGTGATTCATGAGAGATTGCCAGGTTAGAGATTCAGTCTACCTACTGGACGAAATCAGAAAAAGCAGGTGTTGATGAGTGGTGTCAGAAGTTATTGCAGAGAGTGCATGTGAATAAGAGACCAAAGTTCCATCTAGTAGATGGTTTCTCCGTTTCAGGAATCGTTTGTATTCCTCAGGATAAGAGTTGAGAGAGAAAATTCTTATGGAGGCTCATGCACACCCACCTGCTCATCCGAGCAACCAAGATGTATCAAGATCTAAAGAAAGGCTAGTGTGCCAAGTAGAAGAATGTTATTGCGATTTTGTAGCTAAATGCCGGGTATGTCAACATGAAAGCAGAACACCAAAGGCCACCAGGATTGCTTCAACCACTTAGTATCCTGAGTGGAAATGGGAGAGTATCTCGATGGATTTTATTGTAGGCCTCCCTAGAGTTCAGAGAGAATTTAATGCTATTTGGTGATTGTTGATAGATTGACAAAATCAGCCCATTTCCTTCTGGTAAAAGGAGTACTCTACTCGGATCAGCTAGCCTAGATTTCATAAGAGAGATTGTGAAACTTCATGGGTACCCAAGACAATAGTATCAGATAGAGATTCCAGATTTGTCTCCACTTTCTGGACAAGCTTATAGAGGAACTTGGGTACTAAGATGGCTTTTAGCACTGCCTACCATCCTCAAACTAATGGGCAGACAAAAAAAACAATCAAGTGCTTGAGTAATTGTTAGAGCTTGCTGTATGGATTATAGAGTATCCGGCATGAGATGTTGCCCTTAGTATAGTTTGCTTACAATAATAGTTATCAGTCTACAATTAAGATGGTGCCATGAGGCCTTGTATGGTAGAACAATGTAGGTCTCCACTACATTGGGATGAGATATTGAGAAATGAGTTGAATATACTATTGCCAAAGATGACTCAGAAATTGATTGAAGATGTGAAGTGTATTAGAAGCAAATGCAACAGCCCAAGATAGACAGAAAGTTATGTTGATTTGAAGAGAAAAGAAGTTGAATTCAAAGTGGGTGATAAAGTTTTCTTAAAAGTTTCCCCCTATAGCAGGTGATGCAGTTTGGAAATAAAGGGAAGCTAGCACTGAGATTCATTGGTCCATTTGAAATGTTGCAACGAGTGGGAAAGTAGCCTACAGATTGGCACTACCACCTAGCATGGACAAGGTGCATGATGTTTTCCATATCTCGATGCTACAGATATGTAAGTGATCCCTCCCATGTATTGAGCACAGAGGATGTAATTGTGGAAGAGAATCTCGTGACGAGGAGCGTCCAGTTCGATTTTGGCCCGAAGATAAAGAGCTCCAGAATAAGAGTGTTCCTTTAGTGAAAGTCCCCTGGAGAAACCATAAAGTTGAAGAACTACTTTGGAGACCGAGCAGGGCATGCAAAATCGTTACCCAGAGTTGTTTGTCTGAATTTTGGGGATGAAATTCTTTTAAAGGGGGGAAAATTGTAATGCCTCACTTGAGGTACGTAGTTAAGATTTGATGAATGGCTTGAATGTTTATTGATTTATCCTCATTTGAGTCTGTATGTTGTCATTATTGTTTGGTTGACCCTTGGTTGAAAGGTGTATTGGTTTGGTTAGTGGTTGCCTAAAAATTTGTAAGACTTGCGAAATCTTGATGTTACAGTCTTCGTCGAAGCGAAGAAGAAGCTTCGCCACGGCGATGAAGTCTACAACCCCCGTGTAGCTGCTATGAGTTTTCGGTAGGGCGAAGAATAGCTTCGCCGCAGCGAAGACTCGGCTGAAATTTTCCCTTGAGATTTAGAGAATTCTTCCTTTTGGGACTCAATGACCATTCTCCCCTAATTAATAGGAAAAGTGGGAGTGAAATGCAAGGAATTGCATGGAGAATAGTTTTGAATGGGGATGTTTTTGCAAAGAATTAAAGGTCATAGGTGGATTTCAAAGAAGAAACAAGGGTATATGGGAAAGAGTGGAGAAAATATGAGATATTAGGTTTAGCTTAGAAACCTTTCATTCATTCTTCTCCACCGCCTCTTTCATCCTTCAATTCTCTCAAACTTTCATTCAATTTTCCAAGGATCTTTGAAGAGCTTTTGACTAGAAATTGATACAAGTTGATCCTAACACTTAAAGGTGAGAATCCTTACTCTAGATGTGAATTTTATTGTTGAAAGAGTAGGATCCTTGTTGAGTTTGTATTGAAGGTTTAAGAGAAAGTATCAAGCCATAAGAGTAAGAGCTTGTGAATTCTACTTGAGCCAAATGTAAGTAAATCCACCTAAGTTGTGATTTGCATGATTGAATGATGTGTGGAGATTTATATATGATTAATGCTGAATTTTTATGTTTGAAATGAGTTGATGAATTTATGAGAGTTCAATGTTGTTTTATAAGGAATTTCCACAGAGAAGGGTGGATGTGTTGATAATTTTGGTAGAATGATGGATAGAATTAGAAGAATTGAGAGGAATATTTGAATGTGTGTTTTCTTTGCAGGATGTGTGATGATTTAAAGAGTTGAACTCCATTTTGGATGTAAGAAAGAAGTATAATTAAAGTTAGAATAGAGTTTATGTATGCACACATATTGTTTGATGAAATGCCTAAAAGAAGCATGAGTAAGTAGAGAACCTTACTTTATGCAACATAGCATATTTGCATTTCATGAATGCATATAAGAAAGATTTAGGCATGAGCCATCCATATGCATATGTTTTAATTGAGTATCACATGAGAAAAATATGAGAAATGAGAAAGAAAGACTCTAAGAATAGAAAAAAAGAACCAATTCTCTAGAATAAAGAGAAAGAAAGAATTAGCACTAGAGAATAAAATAATATTAAGTGCTACAGAAAGAAAAGAAAATAGGTTGTGCGTGGGAACCCGTGAGTAGAGTTACCCGCATGTAAACCGCCATGAGAGAGAGCGGTCTCCGCCATGAGAGAGCGGTCTCCGCCATGAGAGAGCGGAATGAGAATGAGAAAAAGAATTTGTATAGCCATGAGAATACATGCATGAGAGCTATACACGAGAGCAGTCACTCGCATGGTCAAGGGTTCCGAATCCATGCATCGACCAAGACCGGCAAAGAATAAGAATAGAATAAGAATATGAATAAGAATAAGAATAAGAATAGAAAGATAAGACTAAAAATAGAGAAAGAATGGAAAGAAAATGCATTGTTATGCTTTAGTGTTTCATCCATGCGTGGTTATGATATTCTCCATGTGATGAGAATAGAAAGAAAGAAAAGAATAGTGAGAACTAGAAGTAGAGAAAGAACAAGAGAGATTGATTAGAGAAAGTGGCAAGAGTACGAACAGAATTGATGAGTATGCATGGGGATTGTAGAGTAGAAGATTTACTTGCTGAGCATCTTTGTGCTCACTCTGTTGTTTCTATGTTTTACAGGACATGCTGTGAGACGGTTGTCGATTGACGTTCGGCAAGCGGGGAGACTTGGCTGTACTGTCCACTGTTTTTTAGAGTCTTTTTGTACAAATGATGTTGTACTATGTAAAGAATGTATTTATTAAGTAAAGAAAATTTTTGGGCCCAACCTTTTTGATAAATATACTTGTCTTTTTATTAATATATTTTACGAATATTATAGTAGAAAGAAGTTGTTTCAAGTCAGGGTACCATCAGGTAAGAGTGGCCGAACAAGATATAGCTAAGACTGCCTTCCGTACAAGGTATGGGCATTATGAGTTTGTAGTGATGCCATTTGGCTTGACTAATGCCCCAATAGTTTTCATGGATTTAATGAACCGGGTATTCCATGATTATTTGGACTAGTTTATAGTGGTCTTCATTGACGATATCCTGGTTTATTCTAAGTCAAGAAAAGGGCATGGGAACATTTGAGAATAGTGTTGCAACGATTGAGAGAAAAGAAACTGTATGCTAAATTTTCTAAGTGTGAGTTTTGGCTGGATTAAGTAATATTTCTAGGCCATACTGTATCTAAAGAAGGGATTTTAGTGGATCCGAGTAAAGCGCAGACAATCCTTGAATGGTAGAGGCCGAAAATAGTGAAAGAAGTCAGGAGTTTCTTAGGCCTAGCAGGTTACTACCAGTGATTTGTAATAGGGTTCACCCAGTTGGCTAAACCGTTGATAGCTCTTACCAAACAGAGAACTCCTTTTGCATGGACAAAAGCATGTGAGGAGAGTTTTCAGGAGTTGAAGAAGAGATTAACGACAGCTCCCGTATTAGTGTTACCACAAGAGGGTGTAGATTATGACATTTATACAGATGCCTCACTACAAGGAGGTGTTGTGTTAATGTAGTTAGGTAGGGTGATAGCATATGCCTCTCGGCAATTGAAAGTGTATGAGACGAGATACCCTACACATGATTTAGAATTGGCAGTTGTGGTCTTCACATTAAAGATTTGGAGGCATTACCTTTATGGTGCAAAAAGTAATATCTACACCGATCATAAGAGTTTAAAGTACTTCTTCACTTAGAAGGAGCTGAACATGAGACAGAGAAGGTAGTTAGAGCTGTTTAATGACTATGAGTGTGAGATCAAGTATCAACCGGGGAAAGCCAATGTAGTAGCCGATGCCTTGAGTAGAAAAGCTTATTTGTCCCGGCTCACTAAATAGAAAGAGTTGATAAAAGAACTATGTAGAGAACAGATTGAAGTAATTCCGGGAAGGATTGCTAGGTTAGAGGTTCAGTCTACTTTACTGGAGGAAGTCAGAGATAAGTAAGTGGCGATGAGTGTTGTTAGAGAATTGTTCAGCAAGTACATGAGGGTAAGGTAACAGAGTTCCACTTAATAGATGGTGTTCTCTATTTCAGGNGTAGTAGCCGATGCCTTGAGTAGAAAAGCTTATTTGTCCCGGCTCACTAAATAGAAAGAGTTGATAAAAGAACTATGTAGAGAACAGATTGAAGTAATTCCGGGAAGGATTGCTAGGTTAGAGGTTCAGTCTACTTTACTGGAGGAAGTCAGAGATAAGTAAGTGGCGATGAGTGTTGTTAGAGAATTGTTCAGCAAGTACATGAGGGTAAGGTAACAGAGTTCCACTTAATAGATGGTGTTCTCTATTTCAGGAATCGGTTGTGTATCACTCAGAATAATGAGTTAAGGAAGAGAATACTTATAGAGGCTCATGACACACCATACACTGCTCATCCTGGAGCAACCAAGATGTATCAAGATGTAAAGAAAGGCTATTGGTGGCCAGGTATGAAGAAAGATATTTCAGAATTTGTAGCTAAGTGCCTAATTTGTCGGCAGGTGAAAGCAGAACACCAAAGACTGTCAGGGTTGCTTCAGCCACTTAGTATTCTAAAGTGGAAATGGGAGAACATTTTGATGGATTTTATCATAGGTCTCCCCAGAGTACAGAAAGGGTATAATGCTATATGGGTGATTATGGATAGGTTAACCAAGTCAGCCCATTTCCTTCCAATAAAGGAGAGTACCACTACAGATCAGTTGGCTCAGATTTACATTAAAGAGATAGTCAAGTTGCATGGGGTGCCCAAGACAATAGTGTCAGATAGAGATTCCAGGTTTGTTTCAGCTTTCTAGATGAGTTTACAAAAGAATTTGGGTACCTGTTTAGCATTCAGTACTGCCTATCATCCTCAGAAGGATGGCCAACAGAAAGAACGAACCAGGTGCTTGAGGATATGCTGAAAGCTTGCTGTATGGGTTATAAAGCATCCTGGCATGAAATGTTACCCTTAGTGGAGTTTGCCTACAACAACAGTTATCAGTCTACAATTAAGATGGCGCCTTACAAGGCCTTGTATGGTCGACGATGTAGGTCTCCACTACATTGGGATAAGATCGATGAAAGGGATGAGTTGAGTACCGTTCTTGGGCCAAAGGTGACTCAGAAAATGATAGAGGATGTAAGGTTGATCAGAAACAGAATGAAGCAAGCCCAAGATCAACAAAAGAGTTATGCGGATTTGAAGAGGAAAGAGGTTGAATTCCAAGTGGGCAATAAAGTGTTTCTAAAAGTTTCCCCTTACAAGCGAGTAATGCGCTTTGGAAGCAAAGGAAAGTTAGCACCGAGATATGTAGGTCCTTTTGAAGTATTGCAACGGGTGGGAAAGGTGGCCTATAGATTGGCACTACCACCTAGCATGGACAGGGTGCATGATCTTTTCCATATCTCGATGCTACGGAAGTACGTAAGTGATCCCTCCCATATCTTGAGAATAGAGGATGCTGACTTAGAAGAGAACCTTGTGTATGAGGAACGTCCAGTACAGATTTTGGACCAAAGTATTAAAGAGCTCCGGAATAAGAGCATTCCATTAGTAAAAGTCCTTTGGAGAAATCACAAGGTAGAAGAGGCCACATGGGAGGTAGAGCAAGACATGCAAAATCGTTACCCGGAGTTGTTTGTGTGAATTTCGGGGACGAAATTCTTTTTGGGGGGGGAGAATTGTAACGCCCCACTTGAGGTACGTAGTTAAATTGTGTTGTATTGCTTGAATGTTTATTGATTTGTTCTCATTTGAGCTTGCATGTTGTTATTTTCAGTTGGTTGGCCCTTAGTTGGATTGATGAGTTGATTTGGTAAGTGTTTGCCCTGATTTTTGGTTGAGACTTGGTGAATTTTTGAAATTCAGTCTTCACCGCGGCGACGTCGGCTTTGTGATTTGCGAGTCAGTTCTATAATTTTTCGTCGGGGCAACAGAAAGTTCTTCGCCGTGGCGACAGGTTAGTTGAAAAGTTTAATGAAGTTTCTAGATGATTTTTTCATAGGGGCAAAATGACCTTTCTACCCCTAATTAGCAAGAAAAGTGGGGAATAAAATGTAAGAGAACTTTATGGAAAATGTTTTGGAGTTGGGGGTGTGAGTGTAAGGAATTAAAGGACAAAGATGGAATTTCTAAGAAAGAGCAAGAGCAAAATGGGAAAGTATGTGTTAATTGTAAGCTAATAAGGGTTTGGGTTTAGAAAACCCTTCATTCCTCTTCTCCACCGCCATTCCCATTCACAACTTCCTCTCAATTTTCCTTTCAATATTTCAAGAATTTTATACGGCTTTTTGAATAGTTTGGGGTAGAAAGTTACTCTAAGGCATCCTAAGGTAAGGATTCTTGCTTTAAATGTGAAGTTTTGGTTATTTATGTATCTGGAAGTCTTATGGTTTTATTGTTTAAAGTTGTAGAGAAGGGACAAGTTACTAAAGGAAAGGAAAAGTGTTAGTGAAATCTCTCCATTACAAGGTAAGTAAATCCCAACCCAAGTTGAGATTTGAGAACTCTCTTGAGTAGAGATTTAATAGAAATTATGTATGCATGTTATATGTTATGTTATTGAGATTTGAGATGGAGATGACTATTTGCTATGTGGTTGTTAAATACACTTCAATTATGAGAAGTGAGTTGTGTGTTGAGAATGTAGTTTGAGATGAAATTGGAGCAGATTGAGAAATCTCTTTGGAAGTGTTATTTTATGACAGGAATTATAGCTTTGTGAGGGAGTTTCCTCCCATTTTGGATGGTTCAAGAGAGCAGTAGAACCATAGATAAAGTAGAGTTTATGTATGCACATTAGTTGTTTGATGAAATGCCTAAGAGAATCATGAGCATGAGTAGTAAACATTAATTCTTGCAACATTACATGTTGGCATTTCATGAGTGCATTAGTGGAGATGACCTATCCATATGCATTAATTGTGCATTGAGAAGTGGTTTGAGAAAGAGTAGAGAACTTTGTGAATGAACTACTCTAAGGGTAGAGAGAACGAGAAAAACACTAAAAGCGGGTTGGTGTTTTGTGATCTCCACCCGGTAGTTACTAAGGGCGGGTTGGTGCTTTGTGATCTCCACCCAATAATCACTAAGAGCGGGTTGGTGCTTTGTGAACTCCACCTGACAGTCACGCAGAGTGGGATGGTGTTTTGTGAACTCCACCCAGTCGTGCCTCCGGTAAGATGAGGTCGTGACATATAGCAGAAGTTAATAAAAAAAGAGCTATGTGAAAGAGAAACAGAAAGAGAAAATAAATGAGATAAGAAGAGTGTAAGGAAAGAATTAAGAGAAAGAGTTACGGGGATAGATAAGTAGAGGATTTACTTACTGAGCATTATTTTGTGCTCACCCCGTTGTTCTTCTTTGTGTTTGCAGGATCTAGGTGAGGACACGGTTGGATGGGCGTCGGCAAGCGAGGAGCAATAGCTATACTGTCCACTGTTTTTTATAACTTTTACAAATGATACCTTACTTTGTATAAAGAATGATTATATGTATTAAAAGAAAATTTTGGGCCCATTTACTTTTGCTAATATAAATGTATTTTACTTGATATATTTCTATGAGTATCCTAGTATGAAGCAGTATTTACACTTTTCGTCTTTATAAGGCGAAAGAGTATTTTGGTAATTTCACAGTGTAATTAAATTTGCTGAAGGTCGTAGCCTTTATTTAATTAGAAAAAATAAATAAGTGAAATTACGATTAAATATGTGTTCACATATATTTAATTAAATCATCATTATTATTAAATGTTAATATATAGATTAAATATATATTAATTGAGTTTAATTGAGATAATGATGAAATAAATAAAATATCTAATTAGGGAGTGTTTGGTCACATGAGGTGTTTGGGTTGGAGCCCAAGCCTATTCCATATGGGAATAGGGCATTAAAGTTTTACGATAAAAGAAAATGTTTATTTGTAAAATGAAACAATTTAATTGATTAGCTCATTTTCATTGTAAAACCAAATACACAGCAGCCCCATTTCTCTGCCACGGCAGAAACTCATTTTGCCTAAAATCAATTCATTTTGATTTCATTTTTCTTTAATCTTAAACCAAAGAGGATCTCCCTCTTTGGTTCTTTGCGATTGTCTTCGAGTGGACTTCATAAGTTCGATCCTACGCTTGGGTCGATAGCAAATACGTACAAAGACTATTTTGGAGGAGCCTCCAAACGTGCGTATGTTATTCTAAACTCTTGATTAACCTTTTGTGCAGATTTTACTTTAATATAAATTGTAAAATTATACCCTTGATCTTGTCTCATTAAAACGATCCTTGTATTATATCTTTTTTGTTTCCGCTACGTATATGGATCATTTACTAACACTATTTTATTGATATAAATTAGAATAGGATGTTTATTATAAAAATCTTTGTAATGATCGTGATGAAGAAACCAAAGGAGCAATGAAAAGGAATTACTTAAAGACCCAAGTTTTACTTTTAAACCCTAGGTTGACCTACCGATTCCTCTAGGCTCGAGGAAATCAGTTTTAGTTGGGCCATGTATCGGCACGTTTAATTTTTGTTTAAAATGCATGCTAAGGTTGAATGTTTAATAACATGCCGATCAAATGACATTCTAACAAAGATAATAAATTGGCGAGACGTAAAAATTAAAAACCCTCAAATAAAGTATATTAAGTCACCTAAAATGCCTTCTATCACTATGATTTTAATCAAACCACTGTTCATTGGAACCTTGTTCGCCAAAGCGAAGGGTGCACTTCTACTAATGGGAGGTTAAAGCTCATTGGAATTTTCCTTAATAGTAATGGGTCGACTTAAAATAATGAGTTTTGCTTGTTCGCCAAAGCGAAGGTTGATAAGCTCGTCATAGGCATAGTAGAGAAGTACACTTATTGTGTGTATGTGGCGGCATGTAGTCTCCACTCTACTGATACTGAGAATCACACTTGAGGACAATGACTTTGATCATTGGATTGTGTGATTTTCTTGTTAGCTTGTTTCACATTTTAGGTTGGTAGTGGGAGCTATCAACTGGTGTGGATTAAGTTTGTTGGCCTACCTAATCAACCCATTTTGGCTTGTTCACCAAAGCGAAGGTTTGAAATGGGCTAGATGAGATCTCAGTCCACTAGGAAAGCTAACGGGCTTTCCCGAGTTAATAGTGAGGGCTATTGGCTTGAGGAAAATAGTGGGAGCGATTATTTAATAAAAGGCCATATTAAATAATAATAATAATAAACATTATAATAATTTTTTTGCTTAATTTTGCACTTGTAGATTCACTTAAATTGAGCAATATGCTCCCATCATCATTGCGACAAATCATCGAACTGGGAAACAAATGGAATGGTGAGAATTTTGTTGACTGGTATAGAAGTATAAACAATATACTTCAGTCAAGTGATAGATTATACACCATTGAGCAGGCTTTGTCACTAGAGCCTGCTGATAATTTTATCCATCAGGCTGGGCATGTATATATAAAGCATACACAAGATGCAGAAGCAGAAATGACAAGATACATTGTGCTTGCATCAATGACACCATTACTACGACAACAATGCCAAAAAATGGACTTAGCTTCTATTCTTCATTTTCTTCAGAGAAATGAGAAGCATATGGTGTCTCGGTCATTATTCAAATGCAAGATGGAAGAGGGTGTCAAAATTGGAAATCATATACTCAAGTTGACTGAGTATATGAATAAGCTTGAGATTTTGGGATGCAGACTTAATGAGGGTTTAGCAATAGACCTAATATTATAGTCTTTGCCAGATTCTTACTCTCAATTTGTCTACAACTTCATTGAGGATGATAAGAAGAATACTCTTTCCAAGCTTCTGGATATGTTGAAGGCCATTGAGTCAAGCATGAAAATGTCAGAAACATTGAAGTCGGTTGAAGCCAACTCAAGTGAGATGGAAAAGGCTTAGAAGTCATTGGAAAGAACTGTTGTAGATAGGAAGGGCGTTTTTCCTCACTATGGGAATCCCAACCACTGGAGGAAACATTGCAAGGCCTTTCTAGCAAAAGGGAAGAAGAATGTTACTTCTTCATCAAGTACATTCTTGATTGAGATTAACTTCTCTTGTGAACATCTTGGGTCATTGACACAAGATGTGGTACTCACATTTGTTCTGATGTACAGGGACTACAATAAAGTAGATTGCTTGTCGAGGGAGAGGCGGACCTATTAGTTGGAAATGCAACATGTGATGCTACATTAGCTGTAGGATCTTATTGTCTGATTTTACATGTGGGCTTGTTTCTTGGAACTTGTGGATTATTATGATCTTTCTTTAGTTTCTAGAAATTACATTTCTGTGTCCACTTAGGACAAGTGAGAATATTACTTTACCAATGGATGGCTATCCTTGAGTATAAATAATATTCTTTATGGAACTGTTTCATAATAATATGTTCTTAAGATAGATAATAAGGATATTCTCCAAATAACAACTATGCCAACTATGGCAAGTTGAGTTAAACGTACTCGAAGAAATGTGAGATAGTATCAAAACTCACCTCTTCGTATACACCCCAATACAATGGAGTGTCTAAGAGGAGGAACAGGACCTTACTTGACATGGTTAGGTCCATGATGAGTTTTAGTGATCTGCCTGCATCATTCTAGGGTTATGCCCTAGAGACTGCGACCACATATTAAACCGTGTTCCGTCAAAGTTTGTAGATAAGACTCCATATGAGCTATGGAGTGGGTGAAAGCCCAACTTGTCTTATCTAAGGATTTGGGGTTGTGAAGCTTATGTCAAGAAATTGACTTCTTACAATTGAGCCTGAAATCTGACAAATGCATTTTTGTGGGCTATCCTAGGGAAACCAAAGGGTACTATTTCTACCATCCAAAAGAATGCAAAATTTTTATTGCTCATACTGGTGTCTTCTTAGAGAAGAAATTTCTTGTAAGAGGTACTAGTGTGAGTAAAATAGAACTCGATGATGTTCTAGAACCATAAGATACATTAGACCAAGGACGGGAAGATGTACTACAAGAGGTGGTTGAACATCGTGAGGAGGTTATTTCACAATCTATGGAACAAACTGAACCACCTCAAGTAGCACAGGAGCTGCATAGGTCTAGGAGAGTACGTCATGAGCTCGAGAGATATGTTTTTCTCGTGATTCAACATGGTGACATACTGGTCTACCAAGACAATGAACCCAGAACCTACGAAGACGCTATATCTGATCCAGATTTCGTTAAATGGCTTGAAGCCATGAAATCTGAGATGGACTCTATGTACTAGAACCAAGTATGGTCTCTGGTGAATCCACATGAAGGGGTAAAACCCATAGGGTGTAAATGGGTCTTCAAGAAGAAGACTGACATGGATAGCAAGATGCATACTTATAAGGCATGATTGGTTGTTAAAGATTACAAACAAATTCATGGTAATTAACTATGAAGAAACCTTTTTGCTGGTTGCCATGATTAATTCTATCCAAATTATGCTTGCGATTGTTACATATCACAACTGTGAAATTTGGAAAATTCATATCAAGATGGCTTTCCTGAACGGAAACCTTGAAGAGGATGTGTATATGACACAACCCAATGGTTTTGTTCTTGATGGACAAGCTGATAAGATATGCAAGTTGCAAAGGTCCATTTATAGACTCAGGCAAGCTTCAAGGAGCTAGAACATTCATTTTGATAAAGCCGAAAAAGAATTTAGTTTTATTAGGAACTAAGATGAGCCATGTGTTTACAAGAAAGTAAGTGGGAGCATAGTAGCATTCCTGGTGTTGTATGTTGACGACATACTTGTGATCGGGAATGACATACTGAACTTACAGTCGATAAAGACTTGGTTATCCAAGTGCTTCTCCATGAAGGACTTAAGAGAAGCAGCTTACTTCCTCAGAATAAGGATCTATCAAGATAGATCACGTAGGTTGCTTGGCCTAAGTCAAAGTACATACATACACAAGTACTGAAGAGACTCAGTATGGAAGAATCCAAGAAGGGATTTCTTCTAATATCACATGGTATCTATCTCTCCAAGGATACGTGTCATGGTATCTATCTCTCCAAGGATACGTGTCCTAAAACACATGATGAGAGATATAGAATGAAAAGGATCCCATATGCTTTAGCAAATGGATCCATCTTGTATGCTCAAATTGATATCTCGTGTGCATTAAGCACTTATAGAAGATATCAATCAGATCTAAATCAGTAATGTGATGTTTTGTACTCAGATTGATGTCTTATATGCATTCAACACTAGTAGAAGATATCAATCAGATCTAAGTGAGCGACACTAGATGAGTGTCAATGGACATCCTTAAGTACCTGAAAAGGGACTAAGGATATGTTCTTGGATTATAGAGGCGAAGATGAGCTCACTGTAAGAAGATACAGTGATGCTAATCTCCAAACAGATAAAGATGATTTTTGCTTGTAATTTGGTTGTATTTTTGTCTCAATAAAGTTGTAGTGAGGTAGAAGAACTCGAAGCAAAGTACTGCAGTGGATTCTACAATTGATGCTAAGTATATTGCATTATTTAATGCAGCCATGTAGGTGGTTTGGATCAAAAAGTTCATTATTGAACTTGATGTGGTTTGAAGCATTGCTGATCCAGTAAAGTTCTAATGCGATAACAATAGAGACATTGTTGTGGCTGAGGAATCACGGTCTCACTAGTAATCTAAACACTTACTTAGTTGATTCAATCTAATCTTAGAGATCGATCAGAAAAAGGGATGTGCGGATTTGCAGAATACCTACTAACCCATAGTTAAAGTTTTTGTTGTAGCAGAAGCTTGATGGGTACTTAAGGTCATTTTGTATTAGATACATGAATGGTTGGCTATAATGCAAGTGGGAGATTATTAGAGTAGGTGCCCTAAAGCCAATCAATTATTGTAAAATTGACTCTTTGTAATAATGTTTATTAATCAATAAAAGGCAATTTTCTTCTATATCATGTAAATCATAATTGCTTGTATCAATATATGTCCTTAGGATGGTAGAACCATGACGAGGGTATCAAGTGTTTCAAATCTTGATAGTGACAACCCTATGATCACATATGGTGGCCATTCTAGAAATGTTCGTAGCCCCAGTATGTAACACCTACTGAAAACTAGTACAATGCATGCAATTAACAATGGAAAATTGGGCCCAAAAAGTTTCTTTTCACTACAATTCACATGTCTTTTATACACAAAGGTTACTGTTTACAAAAGTGCATTTTAAAAGACAAAATAGGGGAACAGTGTAGCTATTGCTCCTCGCGCGCCGACGCCCCTCCAACCGCATCAACACCTAGAACCTGCATCCACAAAGGAAAATAACGGGGTGAGCACAAATAATGCTCAGTAAGTAAAACTCTCTAACTGTCTGTCCCCGTGTGTGACTCTTAATTCTTTCCTTTTCTAATTCTGTTTCTATTTCTGTTTCTATAACATCATGGCCTCATCTTACCGGAGGTACGGCCGAATGGCGTTCACACAGCACCATCTCACTCTCTATGGCTATCGGGTGGAATTCACACAGTACCAACCCGTTCTTAGTGACTACCGAGTGAGGATCACAAAGCACCAACTCGGTTCCTCCTAACTATCGGGTGGAGATCACCTAGCACCTACCCGTTCCTCATGAATTTTGGGTAATGATCACCAAGCATTTACCCGTCTCTAGTCACTATCGGGTGATGATCACAAAGCATCAACCCGCTTCTACTAGCCATTGGATGATGATCACAAAGCATCAACCTACATATCTCTTAACTAATCGGGTAGTGGTCACAAAGCATCTACCCATTTCTATTACTCATTGGGTGACGATCACTAAGCATCGACCCATCTCTAAGGGCTATTCGGATGATGATCACAAAGCATCAATCCGATTCCCATAACGGTCGGGTGATGATCACAAAGCATCATCCCAACTATACTACTCTTCTAACTCATTCTATTGTAGCATTTTTCAATGCTCTCTACCCTTAGAGTAATTTTACCCACTAAGCTCTCTACTCATAGGGTATTTCTAAACACAAAGTTTCCTACTCTTTCTTAGGTCACTTTTCAATGCATATAACAATGCACATGGATGATTCATCTCTACTAATGCACTTGTGAAATGCCAACATGCAATGTTGCAAGAATTAAGGTTCATTACTCACACTCAATTCTCTATTAGGCATTTCATCAAACAACTCATGTGCACTATAAAACTCTATCATAGCCATGAATCTAAAACTTTTCCTAACCATCCAAAATGGGGAAAAACCCCTTCACAAAGTCATAATAACCTGTCAAATAACACACTTCCAAAAAGGGTTCCATAACACCCCTTCAATTCCATCTCAACTACCTTGCCAATCCAACAATCCATTTCTCATATTTGCAAGGTATTAACATTCACAAAGCATAGAAATCTCCATTTAATACTCCATACATGGCATATTACATGCACATCAAATACATACATCATTTCTATCAAAACCCTAATCAAGAAATTTCATGAATCTCAACTTGGGTTGGGTTTTACTTACTTGCTATGGAGAGACTTCACCAAATCTTCTTTCCACTTGGTTTTCTTGGCTATTCTCTCTACTCTTAACCAAAAGAATGAAAACCCTCAAAAACCAAAATGAACTAAAATCTACAAATCACACAACTTAAGGAGAAATCCTTACCTTAGGAAGCCTTAGGTTGTTTTCTATACCCCAAATCACTTCAAAATCCCTTGGAAATCCTTGATCAAAAGAAAAGAGAAGTTGAGAGGAGTAGAGTGAAGAGTTGCGTTTGAGAAGAAGAGAAATGAGGGGTTTCTTTGATTCTAATTCCTTTTAAAGAAATATAAACACACTCATTCCCATTTTGCCCTTATTCTTCTATGGAAATTCCATCCATATCCTTTGATTCATTACAAACTCACCCCCATATCAACATATTCTCCATGAAAAATCCTTACAATTCACTCCCCACTTTTCCTGCTAATTAGGGGTAGAATGGTCAAATAGCCCTTGGGGAAGAAAATGTCTAAAACTCACTCAACATTTTAATCGGCCTGTCGCCGCGGCGAAGAAACCTTTGTCGCCGCGGCGAAACTGTCCAGAGAGTTTCACCCTTGGTTCAACCCATCTTCGCCGCGGCGAAGATTCTTCTTCGCCCCGGCGAAGCTTGGTACACTCAAATCCTTCTATTTTCAACCAATTTCAGGGCAACAATCAACATAACATTCAAACAAACAAATATAACAAAAACCAACTCGATTAAGGGCAAAAGAGGAAACAATAACAACGTACCTCAAGCGGGGCGTTACACAGTATTATTCTGACCAAGGACACAGATAATAAGGTAAGGCTATTATAGTGTTGAATGACCATGTCAAAAGACAGTGACTAATCTCACTTGTCAAGGTTGTTTGTCGACAACCTGGTGTGACACATGGGTGCTTGCTATAGGTGGTAACCCTGATGTCTATGGAATAAATCCTCTAAGGAATGGTGGTGCATGTGATCTTTAGACTTGAGATTACTAGAGCGCCTTGTGCACCAATTGGTATAGTTTGACACTAGCCTAACATAGTTATATTCAAAGCTATTAATACGGTAGTGACTGGCTGCATTAAGGAGTGTATCAAGACTATGGTGGATCGACAAAGGATTCATCACTCTTAGGTACGGGAGAAGTTATCTCATGATGCAATTCAGTGAATGGCAATGACACTAAATCCAATTTATTGTTCCAATCATTGGTCCAGAAACTGAATACAAAGATATCGAGGATAAGTGAGGTTGACACTATTTCTGTACCTCAGCCTCGATGAGATAACAGATGATGAAAGGATTTGATTGCACGGTAACCATATCGTTGACAAGTAGCGATTTTTTTGAATCTGAATCTGAATCTATCGGGTGGCCATGATGCCTTGCTAGGGGTCAATCTTGGTCTGTGAGTACTGAGACGATTAATTGGTGTTAATCGCGATACTACTCACTGCCGATATGATAAGGAGCCTACGGGTTACACACTTAGAAGATAATTTAAGAATCGCTTTGTGAAAGGGGTATTTTCGTCTTTTATGACAAAAGGGTATTTTGGTTATCTCATAGTGCAATTAAATTTTCTTAGGTTGTTTCCTGTATTTAATTTTAATAGTAAAATTAAATTAGTGAGATTATATTTAAATATATGTTCGCATATATTTAAATGGATTATTATTATTAATTAAATGTTAATATATTATTATATATATTAATTGATTTTAATTATAATAATAATTAATTAAAATTTAAAATATCATTTATGGGGTGTTTGGTTGCATGGGTGGATTAGGGTTGGAGCCCATGGCTATTCCTTATTGGAATAGGGTTTTTAATTTGCACTATATAAGTGCAACTTAAAATTAAAAACATATAACATTCATTCAATGAAATAAAACCCTGGCCACCCTCTTCTCTCCCTCTCACATTTTTGACTTGGTGGAGAGAAAATCTTTTTCTCTTCTTGGATTCTTGAAGCCATCAAGTGGATCTAGCAAATCCCTTGATGGTTCTATAGATTATCTTCGTGTGGACGACGTGAGTGCGATTCTATTTTGAATTGGGACCGAGATCAAATTAGAGATATTAAAGAAGCCTTCGAATGTTGGTAATGTATTTCGAATGCTTGTATGGATTATTTGTTTTATTTTATACATATTTTTGTTTGCACTGTTTTTTATTATAATATGTAAAGGCGTTATAATCTTGTAACGCCCCACTTGAGGTACGTTGTTATTGTTTCCTCTTTCGCCCTTAATCGAGTTGGTTTTTGTTATATTTGTTTGTTTGAGTGTTATGTTGAATGTTGCCCTGAAATTGGTTGAAAATAGAAGAATCTTAGTGAACCAAGCTTCGCCGGGGCGAAGAAGAGTCTTCGCCGCGGCGAAGATGTGTTGAAACCAAGGGTGAAACTCTCTGGACAGTTTCGCCGCGGCGACAAAGGTTTCTTCGCCGCGGCGACGGGCCGAATTTTATGTTGGTTGAGTTTTAGATATTTCCTTCCCCAAGGGCAATTTGACCTTCCTACCCCTAATTAGTAGGAAAAGTGGGGAGTGAATTGTAAGAATTTTTCATGGAGAGTATGTTGAGATGGGGGTGAGTTTGTAATGAATCAAAGGATATGAATGGAATTTCCAAAGAAGAGTAAGGGCAAAATGGGAATGATTGTGTTTTTATTTCATTAAAAGGAATTAGAATCAAAGAAACCCTTCATTTCTCTTCTTCTCCAACGCAACTTCTCATTCTTCTCCTCTCAACTCCTCTTTTCTTTTGATCAAGGATTTCCAAGGGATTTTGAAGTGATTTGGGGTAGAGAAAACAACCTAAGGCTTCCTAAGGTAAGGGTTTTCCCTTAAGTTGTGTGATTTGAAGATTTTAGTTCATTTTGGTTTTTGAGAGTTTTCATTCTTTTGGTTAAGAGTAGAGAGAATAGCCAAGAGAACCAAGTGGAAAGAAGATTGGTGAAGTCTCTCCATAGCAAGTAAGTAAAACCCAACCCAAGTTGAGATTCATGAAATTTCTTGATTAGGGTTTTGATAGAAATGATGTATGTATGTGATGTGCATGTAATATGCCATGTATGGAGTATTAAATGGAAATTTCTATGCTTTGTGAATGTTCTTATACCTTGCAAATTTGAGAAATGAGTGTTGGTTTGGCAAGGTAGTTGAGATGAAATTTAAGGGGTATTATGAATCCCCTTTTTGGAAGTGTTTTCTATGGCAGGTTTTGTGGCTTTGTGAAGGGGTTTTTCCCCATTTTGGATGGTTAGGAAAAGTTTTAGATTCATGACTATGAGATAGTTTTATAGTGCACATGAGTTGTTTGATGAAATGCCTAATAGAGGTTGAGTGGTAGTAATGAACCTTAATTCTTGCAACATTGCATGTTGGCATTTCACAAGTGCATTAGTAGAGATGAATCATCCATGTGCATTGTTATATGCATTGAAAAGTGACCTAAGAAAGAGTAGAAAACTTTGTGTATAGAAATACCCTATGAGTAGAGAGCTTAGTGGGTAAAATTACTCTAAGGGTAGAGAGCATTGAAAAATGCTACAATAGAATGAGTTAGAAGAGTAGTATAGTTGGGATGATGCTTTGTGATCATCACCCGACCGTTATGGGAATCGGATTGATGCTTTGTGATCATCATCCGAATAGCCTTAGAGAGATGGGTCGATGCTTAGTGATCGTCACCCAATGAGTAATAGGAATGGGTAGATGCTTTGTGACCACTACCCGATTAGTTAAGAGATATGTAGGTTGATGCTTTGTGATCATCATCCAACGGCTAGTAGAAGCGGGTTGATGCTTTGTGATCATCACCCGATAGTGACTAGAGACGGGTAAATGCTTGGTGATCGTTACCCAAAATTCATGAGGAACGGGTAGGTGCTAGGTGATCTCCACCCGATAGTTAGGAGGAACCGAGTTGGTGCTTTGTGATCCTCACTCGGTAGTCACTAAGAACGGGTTGGTACTGTGTGAATTCCACCCGATAGCCATAGAGAGTGAGATGGTGCTGTGTGAACGCCATCCGGCCGTACCTCCGGTAAGATGAGGCCATGATGTTATTAGAAACAGAAATAGAAACAGAATTAGAAAAGGAAAGAATTAAGAGTCACACACGGGGACAGACAGTTAGAGAGTTTTACTTACTGAGCATTATTTGTGCTCACCCCGTTATTTTCCTTTGTGGATGCAGGTTCTAGGTGTTGATGCGGTTGGAGGGGCGTCGGCGCGCGAGGAGCAATAGCTACACTGTTCCCCTATTTTGTCTTTTAAAATGCACTTTTGTAAACAGTAACCTTTGTGTATAAAAGACATGTGAATTGTAATGAAAAGAAACATTTTGGGCCCAATTTTCCATTGTTAATTGCATGCATTGTACTAGTTTTCAGTAGGTGTTACAAATCTTTTCCCAAATTTTGGGTTTTAGTGTGATGAACAGATTGGTCTTTTGAATATTGTGTTTTCATTGTTATTAATCTGTTGCATGAATCTGTTCACTTACCTACATCTTCCATCTCACTTACCATCTTCTTCCTATTTTTCAAACCAACTTGCTTTATCACATACCAGTTCTTATACTACCTCAACTTCTTATGATATTTCAACAAAACATCCTAAGTGCAATAAAGACAGTGTAGTTTCAAATCTAAGTGCCAAGAACAATATAGTTGCAAATTTCAATATTCTCAAAGACAATTCGATTGTGAATACATAGTAATAAAATTTGTGATTCATCTGTTAAAGTTGTTCCTATTGTCAATAATGATAATTTTCTCAATAATACTATTTTTGTTGATTTTGTTAATAATAGTACTCGTATTGCTTACAATACAGCTTGTTTGTTATCTCATATACTTGATAGTACTTTCTTTAAAGTTGAAATCCTAATTGTGACATGCCATCCATTCCTTTAGCTAATACTAGTAATAGCACTTCTATGACTTGGCACATGAGGCTAGTCACCCTCACTCTGTAGTTTTCCAAAGAATTGTACACAGTATGGTTAAGTCTGATTCATCCATATCAAAACCTCTTTCAACAATTTCTTTTTGTGATGCATGTCATCTAAGTAAAATGCATCAAAATAATATCCCTGCATCCAATTCAAGAGCAACTACACCCCTTGAATTAGTCCATAGTGATATCTAGGGGCCCTCTCCCTGTCATCCTCAGAAGGATTTAAGTATTATGTACAATTTCTAGATGACTTTAGTCGATATATTGTATGAACCATGTTGTGGCAAGCGCGGAATAACAATAAAAATTTCTTGCCATGGCACGATTCCCTTACCCAAGATCACGATTTCAACTAAATAATCAACATAAAATAACCATACAAGGTTGTGTGGTTTACCTCTGTTGGCAGCTTCTCCTCAGGATCTCTCCAATTAGTCACTATCAATCCAACGTTGGATTGAATCCGTCAGTATCCACATGATCAGGATCACCCTAGGATTGGCTGCTAGATCAATCAGAGGGCTTAAGTGAAGGTGGCAGAATTGAGAGAGAAAACTCTCGAGGTTGGCAAGGGCTTTCACGTTTTTGTGAGAGTGAGAAAGAGAAAATAGTTTTATTTTAATTCAACTATTTTTTCCAAAAGAGTTCACTTACTCAAACTAACACCCTCCTCCTTTTATAATGTAATTCCAAATAGGAATTCAATAAGGATTACAATCCTATTTTGGAAGGATTCCACTAATCCTAAAAGGAAAGGATAATATCTCTATATCTATCCTATTTGAATATTAAATACTAAATTAAATAAATAAATATATTTATTTAATCCCTATATATATTTATATATATTTAATAGTTGGGTTTAATTTATATTTAATTAAATTAAATATATATCTCCATATTAATTAAAATTAATATGAATCCAATTTTGCTAAAAACTCTACCAATAAATTGGATAATAGCGTCAACGCCTTAGCAAAATTACCAAAGTGCCATTTTCACCCATAATGACGAAAGTGCCCCTGGACTCCCAAATTACCGAAATACCCTTTTTGGCCCAAAGACAAGGTTGTCCATATCGTAGTAAATGTTTGACAAGAGCCCAATGTTCAGTATTTGGCTTATGCATATACTGAGATAATTTATTAACAGCGAAAGCAATGTCAAGGCGGGTGAGCAAGAGATATTGTAGACTACCCACAATTGCCTGAATGTTGGAAGGATCAGTTAAGCTAGTGCTAGAGTGCAGTGAAAGTGAAGAATTGGTGGATAGAGGAGTTTGCATGGGTTTAGCATCAGACATATGAGTATGAGCAAGAAGGTCTAGCAGATAATGATGTTGAGAAAGCAAATAACCATGTTGATTTGGAATAACCTCAACACCCAAAAAATAAGAAAGCAGCCCAAGGTCCTTAAAAGAGAATCGTCTGGCTAATAAATGAACAAATCAGTCCATTATTGTCACATTATCTCCAGTAATGATTAGATCATAAACATAAACAAGCAAATATAAGATATGCCCACAAGAGATGAAGACAAAGCAAGATGTATCAGCATGAGAATTTTTAAGGCCAAATTGAAGAAGAAAATACAGAGTTCTTGATACCAGGCACGAGGAGCTTGCTTTAGCCCATAGATAGCTTTCCATAGTTTACATGCATGTGATGAAAAATCACAATCAATGAACCTTGGTGGTTGACTCATATACATAGTCTCACCAAGATAACCTTGCAAGAATGCGTCATTAACATCAAGCTGACGAATGGACCAATCGCGACTAACGGCAAGACTCAGAACAAGTCGAATGGTGGTAGGTTTAACCACCAGATTGAAGGTGTCACGATAATCAACTCCTGATCATTAATGAAAATGGTTAGCAACCAAGTGAGCCTTAAACATGTCAGTGGAACCATCAAAGTGACGTTTAATATGAAAAATCCACTTACATCTAACAACATTATGACTAGGATGATCGGAAGTGATTTAGCCTAAGGGGGATTATTAATTCACCAACCAAAGTCAAATGTACATTTACGTATCAAAGGATGCCATTTGGGTTGTGTAATGCATCGACCACCTTTCAGCAATGCATGATGTCCATATTTAGTGATATGGTGGAACGGCTTCTCAAAGTGTTTATGGACGATTTCTCTGTTTTTGGCTCTTATTTTGATGATTGTCGTTCTAACCTTTCTCTTGTTTTGCAACGACATCAAGACACTAACCTAGTGTTAAATTGGGAGAAGTGTCATTTTATGGTTTAAAAGGGCATAGTTCTTGGACATCGGATCTCAAGGAAGGGAATTGAAGTGGATCGAGCCAAAACTGAAGTGATTAAAAAGTTTCAACCTCCAACAAATGTCAAATCTAAACGAAGTTTCTTAGGACATGCGGGGTTCTATAGAAGATTCATCAACAATTTCTCTAAGATTTCTAAACCCCTTTGCAATTTGTTAATTAATGATGCACCTTTTGATTTTAGTGATGATTGCATGAATGCTTTTTAGACTCCTAAGAAATTATTAGTATATGCACCTATTGTTGCAATTCTTGACTGGGAACTTTCATTTGAATTGATGTGTAGTGCTAGTGATTATGCGATAGGGGTAGTCTTAGGGCAAAGAAAGAATAAAGTTTTGCATGTGATATAGTATGCCAGTAGAACATTGACTAATGCACAATTAAATTACACTACCACTGAAAAAGAGCTTTTGGTAGTTGTTTATGCATTTGAAAAATTTCGTTCTTATTTGCTAGGTGCCAAGGTCATTGTCTACATGGATCATTCAGTGCTCAAGCATCTTTTAGTAAAGCAAGAAGCAAAACCGAGATCTATCCGATGGATTCTTGTAACACCTTCTTTTACTTACTAATATACTCAAACACATACATACATAGTATATGAAATATGGTTGGGCCCAAAATTTTTCTTTTATTTATAAACACAATATTTCTTTACATATACAAAAGTAGTCTACATAAGACTTATATATAAGGGACAGTGGTGCCTTTTCTCTCTGCTCCATGACGTCCATCTGACCGTCGCTTACCTATTTCTTACAAAACATGGAAAAACAACGGGGTGAGCACTAAAAGGCTCAGTAAGTAAATCCTCTACTACTTATCCCCGCAACTTATTCTTGGTTCTTTCCTTACTCTAATCTTACTCTTCTTCATTCTTTCTGTTCTTTTTCTTTTCTTTCTAATTCTTCCTATTCTTTCTACTCTCTCTTTCTTTTCTTTATGTTCTTTCTATTCTTACTCACCATGATGAACATCATGGTAATATGCATGAATGCAATGCACTCACAATAATGCATAGAAATGTATTTTCTTTCTTTCTTTTCTATTCTTTTCTTTTCTTACCCAAGCTATTCTTTTCTTTTCTTTTCTTGTATGCTTGAGTTTTCTCATTCTTATTCTTAGTCTAGCTTATTCTTTCTCATTCTTATTCTTATGCCGATCGGACTTGGTTGATGCATGGATTCGGAACTCTGGCCATGTGAGTGAATACAGTCCTCATCTACATGCACTCTTACAGACTGTAAAAATTCTTTCTTATTCTTAAGCCACTCAGTTAAGGTAGCGTGCATGTAGGACTTTCTTCTTGGTACAACCCTCATCCACATACACTCTTACGGGTCGTATGATTTCTTTCTTCTTCTTATGCCACTCAATTAAGGTGACGTGTATGTGGGACTTTCTTCTTATCACTCACGAGTTCCCCCATCACAACAACCTATTCTTTCCTTTTTCTCTAGCACTGTCTTTCTTAAATTCTTTAGTGCTATTTCTTTCTTTCTCTTTATTCTTAGCATTCTCTATTCTTTCTTACTCATGCATATGCAAAGATATACATGTGAATCGTATATGCTTATGTTTCTTTCTTTCGTGCGAGCATATAATGCAAATATGCAATGTTGCACAAAAAAAAGTTCTCTACTCATGCATATGGTTCTCTCAAGCATTTTATCAAACAATAAGCATGCATAATTAGACTCTACTTTAACTATAGTTCTATTTCTTTCTTGGACCATCCATATATGGAGTAAAACTCCTCCATAATAATTCTAAACCTGTTAAGGGAAGGCACTTCAAAAATCTCTACTCAATTTCTTCTCAAATTTAGCCAAACTTCCATTGACCATCCCAACCTTGACTCTACTTCTCATGGGTCAAAACAACCATTCATCAACCCAACAACTCATCCACAATTACAAAATTAGCAATCAATCTCACAATTATAAGTATATAAACACAAATCAAGTCATATAAATACACATCAAGTCATTTGATTGCTTAAATCTTAACTTGGGTTGGATTTACTTACCTTTTTCTTGAATTCTTCCACAAAAGCTCTCTAACTTGTTGGACTTGCTTCTTCTCTTAACTCCTAAACATAAACTTAATAAGAACTCAACACTTACTCAACTTAAATTTATACTAGAGCATGAATCCTTACCTCTTGATGCTTAGGAACAACTCTCTATCAAGATCCAACTAAAAGCCCTTAAAAAAATACTTGGAAGATTGAGTGAAGAGTTGGGAAGAAATAGAGAATGAAGAGGTGGTGGAACTGAGGAAAATGAGGAGATTTAGAAGACTAACCCTTAATATCTCATTAACTAAGCCTTCTTTCCCATTTTACCCTTCCACTTTCTTGAAAGTTCCATCCTTATCCCTTAATTCTTTACACTTGCACCCCCATTCTAAAACATTCTCTATGAAATTTCCTTGCAATTCACTGCCCACTTTGCTTTCTAATTAGGGGTAGAATGATCACTTTACCCTTATGGAAAATTTTCTTGAAACTTCACTAGAAAAATCTGCCAGTTCTTCGCCTCGGCGAAGAAATACAGGGCGTACGTCACCATGGCGACGCTTTTTCTTCGGCGCGGCGAAGTCTGCATTCCCAAAATTTCGCAAGACTTCGCCAAAATTAGGGCATGCAGACCATTCTAACAACTTAATTAACATGTCCATTTAACTTAGGCCAATAAATAAAATTTAAAAGCAAATGAATATGAGTCAAGGATGTACCTTAAAGTGGATGTTACAATTCTACTCCTTCAAGAATTTGATTTGGAAATCAGGATAAGAAAGGGTCGAAGAATGTGGTGGCCGATCACTTTTCAAGACTTGAGCAACTAGGAAGGGAGAATGAAAAAGAGGTCCAAATTAAAGACACATTTCTGAATGAGCAATTGATGAAAATTGAATAAGCACCATGGTATGCTGATATTGCAAACTACTTATCATCTCGAGTGCTCTTGATGGATATGACTTCCAACAAAAGAAAAAGTTCTTTTCTGATTTGAAGTTCTACTTTTGGGAGGAACATTTTCTGTAGAAGCATTGTGCGAATCAGATGAGATGCAAGTGTGTGTCAAAAAAAGAAATGGAAAGCATATTACGGCATTGTCATGAAAAGGAAGTTGGTGGTCATTTTGGAAGGACAAGAACTACAGCTAAAGTCCTTCAATTTGGATACTTTTTGCCAACTCTATTCAAGGATGCTTTTAGATTCGCTCAAGAGTGTGACCAATGTCAAAGGAGTGGGAATATCTCAGAGAAGATGATACGTAGATGTGTGTCAGAAGAAGAAATGGAAAGCATATTATGACATTGTCATGAAAAGGAAGTTGGTGGTCATTTTGGAGGGGCAAGAACTATAGCTAAAGTCCTTCAATTTGGATATTTTTTGCCAACTATATTCAACGATGCTTTTAGATTCACTCAAGAGTGTGACCAATGTCAAAAGAGTGGGAATATCTCAAAGAAGAAGGAAATGCCCTTGAAAAATATTTTGGTTGTGGAACTTTTTGATGTTTTGGGGATTGACTTCATGAGACCCTTCCCAAATTCATTTGGGAAAACCTACATTTTGGTTGTGGTGGACTACACGTCAAAATGGGTATAAACAGTTGCATTACCTTCCAATAATGCTAAAGTAGTGGTAAGCCTTGTTAGGAAGAATATCTTTTCTCGATTTGGAGTACCACGGGCTATTATAAGTGATGGAGGGACGCACTTTTGCAACCGACAAATTGAAGCTCTATTGGGAAAATATGGGGTGATGCATCGAGTTCCTACACCTTACCATCCTTAAACTAGTGGACAAGTTGAATTGTCAAACAGGGAATTGAAGAAAATTCTAGAGAAGACGGTAAATGCATCAAGGAAAGATTGGTCACAAAAGTTAGATGATGCATTATGAGCATACTGATGCATGCTTTCACAAACATGCATGTGTAGCAAGTGCACTGGTCACAAAAAGTAATAAAATGATGAATAGAGTATCGTTCTCATGAGGATTGTGTGCTAAGTACCAATTTTCCTAATTTTATAACTATTTGAAGAACACAAAAATGTTGGATTTGCGGAAGCTACTAAAACTAAAAATAAAAGAGACAACTAAATTTAACACAATAAAAGCAATTCAACAACGAATTTCAGTTCAAGAAGAGAGGTTAGGGTTTCAATTTCACCAAGTTATTCCAATTCAACCTAATAATCCTATTATCTTCAAATTCACATGCAAGGATTACAAATTGGACTCCCTAGGTTGTAAAATAAACCATCTCAAGCTGTAATTTACTACTTATCCCTATTAAACTTCCATACCCAACAAATTGAAATTCAATAGTTCAAAGTCCCTTAAGCAAGTGGAATCCTATAAAGATTTCATAGATCGCATTTGTCTATCTCTAGTTTTCGCTCAATCTATGGTGTTTATCTTCAGAAGCTAACACATGAGTCACTTCTTGGTCTCATCATGCTCAACATTCATTTGAATAAAAAACCCAACAATCAAATGCATTAAGAACAAAGATAAACACTTAATCCATGAAATAGAACCGAAAAACAACAAGATATTATAGATTAAATCATTGTAAACTAAGATCCATCTAAACCCTAACCCAAAAACGAGTTAGTTCATGTTCAAAATAGAAATAAACATCAAATGCATAACAAATAGATGACATGCTCATCAAATCAAAGGTCATTGAGGACCACATCGATCACCTGGGAGAGATGTTTGGTATCGTCAGAAAGTACTGAATGCGACTAAATCCTCTAAAGTGTGCATTCAGAGTGGGCTTAATAAAATTCTTGGGATTCATGGTGAATGTTGAGTGTTGGAAATGCAAATTTATTTAGTGATTCAATGGTGAAACTGTAAAGAATGTAAGGTTTAATGCATGATTTATGATGTGATTTCTTGCATGTTTTGTTATCTTTAGGAATCACGGGTGTTTTGTGTGTTTTCAGGTGTTCAGGTGCAAAAAGATGGATCATTCATGCTTGTGTTGGTGTTTGAACATCCATAACCTGTTCGAGCACGAATAAATCAAGGCGAGAAGAAAAAGAGTGAAATTCCAACTTTGTGCCGTAGCATGATTTCCTGAGTGTAATAACTCCTTTTTACTCAAATACTCATACAATATACATAATGAAAATACAAGTAAGATAACATAAATTGTTGGGCCCAAATTTTTCTTTTATGACATATATACATTCTTTATACAAAGTGAAGTATCTTAGACAAAAGTCATCAAAAATGTGGTGGACAGTGTAGCTATTTCTCCTCGCTTGTCGACGTCCATCCGACCGCGTCCTTACCTAGATCCTGCAAAACACACAGAAAACAACGGGATGAGCACAAAGAGGCTCAGTAAGTAAATCCTTTACTCGTCTATCCCCATAACTATTTCTCTTAATTATTTCCTTATACTCTTCTCTTCTCATTCATTTTCTCTTTCTGTTTCTCTTTCTCATAGCTCTTTTCTATTAACCTTCTCACTTGAATGTCACAGCCTCATCTTGCCAAAGGCATGGCCGGGTGGAGTTCACAAAGCATCGACCCACTCTTCGTGACTTCTACTCATTCTCTGCCGATCGGACTTGGTTATGCACGGATTCAGAACCCTTGGCCACGTGAGTGTATATTCTCTCTCTTTCGAGTGTCACGGCCTTATCTTACCGGAGGCACAGCTGGGAGATCACAAAGCGCCTACTACTCGTGATGATTCTACTCATCACTCACGGGTTCCCCATCGCACAACCTATTCTATTCTCTTGTTCAGCACTACTCTCTCTTTTCTTTTATTCTCTAGTGCTAAATCTCTCTTTCTCTTCACTCTTAGAGTTTTTCTCATTCTCTTTACTATTAGAGTGTTCTCATTCTTTTTACTCTTAAAGTAGCTTATTCTTAAAATTCTCTACTCTTTCTCAAGCTACTTCTCAATGCACAATTAATGCATATGGATGGTTCATATTCATTAATGCACTCATGAAATTCCAATATGCAATGTTGCAAGAATTAAGGTCTACTACTCATGCTTATACCTCTCTTAGGCATTTCATCAAACAACTAATGTGCATACACAAACTCTACTTTACCATAACTCTACTCCTCTCTTTCACCATCCAAAAATGGGGGGAAACTCCCTCACATAGCTATAATTCCTGTCATAAAAGAACACTCCCAAAGAAATTACTCAATCTCCTCCAACTTCATCTCAAACTACATCATCATGCAATCTCAACACTTCTCATAATTCAATTATATTCAATAACAACATAGATAAATACTCATAACATCTCAATCTCTCAATAAGCATAATACATACATGCATAAAGAAATCTCTACTCAAAAGATTTCTTGAATCCCAACTTGGTTGGATTTACTTACCTTGTGGTGAAGTGATTCCACTAGCACTTTTCTTTCCTTTGGTAGATGGTCTTTTCTCTACAACTTTAAACAACATACTATAAGACTTCAACACATCTAGAGATAAATTTCACATCTAAAGCAAAAATCCTTACCTTAGGATGCTTTAGATTAATTCTCTTCCAAGATCCAACTAAAAGCCCTCAAAGATTCTTGAAAGATTGAAGGAAGGGTTGAGAGAAAATGGTGCAAGTGTATGGTGGTGGAAGAAGAATGAATGAAGGGTTTTACCACACTTAATCCCTTTTTAGCTCAAAATATCTACATGCATTCCCATTTTGCCCTTGCTCTTTCTTGGAAATTCCATCCTTATCCTTTGATTCATTACAATCACACCCCTATACTAACATCTTTTCCATGAAATTTCCTTACATTTCCTCCCCACTTTTCCTTCTAATTAGGGGTAGAATGGTCATTTTGCCCTTAGGGAAAAAATATCTAGAAGCTTCAACAAAAATCTCAGTCGGCTCCGCCATGGCGAAGCAAGTTTCTTCGCCCCGGCAAAGAAATCCAGGGCATACGTCGCCGCGACGAAGACTCTTCTTTGCCCCGGCAAAGACCATGACCTCAAAATTTGCCAAGACTCAACCAATTTCAGGGCAAACACTCAACCAAACCAACCCATCACTTCAACCAAGGGCCAACCAAATAATATTAACATTATAACAACTCAAATAAGGGCAAAAACAAAGAACATTCAAGCAATACACCACAAATTAGCTACGTACCTCAAATGGGGCGTTACACTGAGCCACAACCTAATACAGTTTTTGTCGAAGAAGAAATTGCCTGGAAACGCGCTGGGGTGCAATTCAACTACGTCGGGGCTCAATTAAAACGAGTTGCAGCCCAAATAAACTGCACTGGGGTGCAAATTATGCAGAATGTAAAAATTGCATGACTCGCATACCTCAAATGACTAGAAGTCAAAAGGGTCCAAAACTCCATCCCTTTGAAGTTTTGTAATACGGTTCTGATTAACATGACCCAATCTACAATGCCAAAGGTATGTTTGGGTTTGATCGGTATGTTTAGCTTTCTTAGTTTCAACATTGAGAATATCCTTATTGTTTAAATCAAGAAAATATAATCCGTTGTATAACCTTGCAATTCCAAATAGTATACCATTCAAACTAAAAGACAACAATCCATTAGAAATTTCAAAATGATATCCTATATTATCCAAAGTGGACACTGAAATAATATTTCTAGAATTCGAAGGTATGAAATAACAATCATTAAGTTCCAATAATAAGCCGATAGGCAAAGTCAAACAATAAGTCCCTATAGCCAATGTAACAACATGTGCTCCATTTCCAACTTGTAGGTCCACTTCTCCCTTGGCGAGCAATCTACTTTGCCTTAGTCCCTGCACATCAGTACAAATTTGAATACCACATCTTGTGTCAATGACCCAAGATGTTGAAGGAGAGAAGTTAATCTCAATCATGTACATCCTGAAGTCGAAGTGTTTAACTTCTTCTTGTTTGTGAGGAAAGCCTTGCAGTGCTTCCTCCAGTGGCAAGACTTACCACAATAGAAGTAGACCATCTTTCCACCTTTTCCAATGCCACCCTCAAGCTTGAGAGCATCCTATCCTTTGGGCTTATGCTTGGGATTGGTCTTGGCCTTTTCCTTGCCCTTGCCCTTTCCTTTACTAGTAGCAACCAGTAAAATAGGTTAGACTTTTTCATGTCTTGCTCCGCAGTCTTGAGCATGCTGAAGTTCATTATGAACGGTGAAAAAGAATTAGGTAGTGACTACAAAATTAAACCCACTTGTAAGTCTGCATCCACACCAAACCCCAAAGTCTTAAGCCTCTCTATGTGTACCCAATCATCTTGAGCACATGAGAACCAAGTTGGACTCCCTTAGTCATACGACTCCTAAACAATGTGCTTGACACCTTATATCTCTCATGACGAGCATTTCCTCGAAAAGCTCCTTGAGGTGTAGAATTATAACATTTGCTTCCATATTCTCATGCTGTTTTTGCAGCTCAAGTGTCATCAATACTAATATAATGCACTAAGCATAATAAAAATCATCAAGGAACTTTTGATAAGTATCCTTAATTTCTTGATTAGCTTCAGGTTCAGGCTCAGCCAGATAAGGCTTATCAATGATATATAATTTCTTTTCGGACTTTAGTACAATATGAAGATTTCAATACCAATCCGAGAAATTGGATCCATCCAGCCTATTTTCTTTTTCAATTATCGATCATAGGTTGGTATTGCTCATTTTGGTGAATCTACAAGTGCAGAAAAGTAAAAGTTATTATAATGTTTATTATTATTTAATAAGGTGTTTTATTAAAAAATTTCTCCCACTATTTTCCTTAAGCCAATAGCCTTCACTATTAACTCGGGAAAGCCTGTTGGCTTTCCTAGTGGACTGAGATCCCATCTAGCTCATTTCAAACCTTCGCTTTGGCGAACAAGCCAAAATTGGTTGATTAGGTAGGCCAACAAACTTTGGTTGAAGGTTCCAATTTACTATTGACCTTAGCAGTATGATTAACAAAATGTTTGACTATAACTATTTAATTCATAAGTAATAAAAATATAATTACTCCTAAGATAAATTAGAATATCTATAGTTGCATACTATAAGGATTGTAGCAAATTAGTTTTCACATTCTTTATTTGCTACAAATTCAGATAATTTATAGCTAATACACACGTACTAGCTATATATTTAAACTAGTAGCTAATAATGATACTATAATATTGTTACTAACATGAAAATAAAATTTGTATAGCTAAATACCTTAATTAGCTACAAATTTCAATATTTTATAGCTAATGCACAAATAATAGCTATATGGTTAAACTCATAGCTAATGATGAAACTATATGCCATGTAAATGAAATGTTTATAGCTAAATACATTAATTAGCTACAACGTTTTACAATAGATAATATATTGTAGCTAAATGACTAGTTATTGTCACGATTTTAATAAGTTAAAGCAAGAGATGAATATTAGCTTTGAGGGAGCAAATCTTATCACTAAAATTATTTCAATTAGCTGTAGATATTGACTTTTGTAGCTGTAAATATGTATTTGCTATAGTTTTACTTATTGTAGCTATATGTGTATAATGTTGTAGTTCTCTCAAATTGATTTAGCTCGTCTTGCATTGCATGAGTCACTTTCATCATTAAGTGGATGAATTCTTAGGTTCAACTTGAGACAAGAATGCTATGAATTGGCATGTATTTCTCATTGAAGCTCTTATTCTTACTCCTTGAGTGGGATCGTCGATGATTTGTGCATCTTTCACTTCATTCTCATTCTTGCGAAAGAAATCTCCCTTATTGCTCCTTGAGGTACTGATAATCCTTGGATTATCCTATTTTCTAATTGATTTTGGTAGGGTTTTCAAATATTTTTCATTGGATTTGAGCCTGAATTGTTACTTAATTTAGTTATTTTGTGTTTTAGAATCCTTGCATTAGAATTTGAGAGTAATAGGATTTATAGGTTGGGTTGGAGTAACTTGGTGAGATCAAAACCCTAGCCTCTTTTCTTGAATAAGTACTCATTTTTAAACTACTTAGTTGTGTTAAGATTTTGTTGCTTATTATATTTTGTTTTAATTATCTCCTACAAATCCAAATTTTTGTGTTCTTCAATTAGTGATAAAATTAGGAAAATTGGTACTTAGCACTCAATCCTAATGGGAACGATACTCTGTTCATCATTATATTACTTTTTGCGACTAGTGCACTTGCTACATATGCATGTGAATGAAACACACATCAAGCTTTTGGCGCTGTTGCCAGGGATTGATTTTGTATTAATATTGAAGTTTTCTAGTTTTTGCTAAATTAAAGTTTAATTTTCAGTTTTACTTATTTTAGATTATTTTTTGTTTGTTGTGTGATCTTACGCTTTTTTTCTTTCCTTTGTAGTTTATGAAAAAAGCAAGAAATCTCCTTGTGGTTCTTATTGATCTAGAGATTGAAAGAACAACAAGAAGACTCATCAAAGAGAGAAGAGAAAGAGAGAAGATACCCATAGAGATGGCAGAAAATAGAACTTTGAGGGAGTTTTCACTTCCACAAGTTGACGGTTGTAATCTAAGCATAACAAGACTGCTTGTTGAGGCAAATAACTTTGAGATAAAGCTGGCTATAATCTAGATATTTGTATACATAAATTTGTAATGGTCCAATTCCAACTTGCCATGATGAGCGAAAGGTTTTTGTAGCTCGATCTAGCATATTTTTGGAAAAGGAATTTATCTAAAATAGTACAAGAGGTAGAAAGGTCGAACTTGGTGAAGTTTTGACTCCACAAGATATGGCTGATAAGGAATAGGCCGATGTACTCCCAACAATGGAGGACATCAAGAGGAGGTCACTCCATAGATTATGGAAGAAAGTGAGCCAACTCAAATACAAGAGCTACGTAGGTCTGGTAAAGTACGTCGTGAGCTTGAAAGGTATGGATATCTTATGACACAGCACGACGACGTACTGGTATATCAAAATGATGAACCTCAAACCTATGGGGATGTTGTATGGGTTCCAGACTCTGATAAATGGCTTGAAGCCATGATGCCTTGCACCAACATGTTAAGAATCTATTGGTGTGAACTGTGAGTCAATTGACTCACTATTGGATCCGTTATGGCCTATTTACGAGCATGTTGCAAATTAACGTGCACCAACATCGCTGACTATAAATACACATAAAATCTTTGTTACAGTAGTAAGAAAACTAATGTAATCCCACCGTAATAATCCTCACACATGCAAGAACTCGTGATTTTTGGAATTGCTCAACAATGAACACCATAGTGTAAATGGGAGCGATTTACCTAGAGGAAAATCACAGGCTGCTAGAACAGGATAATTGAGCGTAAAAACACTGAACGTGTCAAACACTTGAGTGAAAACTTAGCGTGAAGAACAAGGCTACAGGGGTAAACATATAACCATTAAGCTTGAGTCATTTGGGGCAGCAAACAACTCAAGGCAACCATCGTACAATGCAGTGTTATGATGAATATGACGACAGTCCTGTGTTTCGCAACCTAGGGCAGTTGGGGACAGGGGTTTTGTACCTTAGCACTAAAACCCTAAACACCCTAAAGGCATTCACCAGGGCCATGTGAGGGAACACATGGCTATCCCTGCCACCACGCATAGTAGTAGGTAGTTGCCATGTGTAGGGCACATGGCAACCACACGTGGCACGCGCATGGTTGCTCAAGTAGTGCTCGCTTACGCATTGCTTTGTGCCAATGGCAGCAGCAGCTGTGCACTATTGCTACACCTTTGTCACAACACTGCTATGAGCCTCCAGCCACGACACATAGCACCATCACACACGGTGGTTCTTAGGGTTTCAACATTTTTCTTTGATTTCTTCAAAAATAAGATCCAACACAACATATTTCAATATTTCCCAAACACAACAATCCAAGTTTCATTTCAATTAATCCAAAACAAAATCTTCAAAACAAAACCCTAAATATGCAATCTTCAAATCACATACTTCTAGAATAAAATCAAAACACCGAAAACTCTTATAAGAGAATCTAATACTACTATTAGTGTTTTAATCGAAGAACAACTCAGCGGAAAACAAAAATTTACCAATTAAACACTATAAGTCCCAAAATTGAAATATGAGTATAACGATGTTCATATGCTATAAATCAAATAAGACCCATGAATGATTTAGAACCTTACCCACGTTTCGAGGCTTCACCTCTTTTTCAAGATCCAGATGAAAAACGCTCACGATCCAAGTGTAGGATCAAACCACCAATATCCACATAAAGGCAAGATTCAACACAAGAGATTTACTAATCCCTTGAAGGCTTATTTACCATAATGCCCTTCCGCTAATTAAGTCATTAGTGGCCATACTTCCGGAACAAAATCATATCCCGAGTATTGAGCCATTATTATTTTTATCCCTTAATAATGTTCTTTTAGTATTTAAAACATATATACGCTGATATATATTTATTTAAATATTGACAGTTTATTTATTTACAATATATATACGACAAATACATATTTAAATAAATAACCAATCTTCCATATTAAATCCAATTCGGGATTGGATCTAGGCAACAACCTTTCCAACAAATTTAACTTCTCTATAACATTTTGAATGGGTTTAAATCAACCATTCTAATTATACCCTAAGTGCTATACAAATAAATTCGGCCTTTGTCGTCATTATAAAAGGATGCCTTTTGGTCTTTGCAATGTGCCAACCACATTTTAGCGCTGTATGATGGCAATTTTTTTTTAGAAATGACTAGAAATTTTTTAGAAATTTATATGGATGACTTTACTTTGTTTGGTGTAACCTTTGAAGATTGCCTTTATCATTTGTCTTTAGTGTTGTAGAGATGCGAGGAGACGAACCTTGTGCTTAATTGGGAAAAATGTCACTTTTTGGTTCAAGAAGGAATAGTTCTTGGTCATAAAATTTCCTCAAGAGGGATTGAAGTCGACAAAGCAAAGGTGGATGTAATTGCAAATTTACTGCCACCTACCTCAATCAAAGCTATTAGGAGTTTTCTTGGCCACACTGGATTTTATAAGAGAATTAGTGCCATAATTACATAATTAAATATGTAATCACATCCCTAAATTTCATTCACTAAATTTTTTAGATAGGATCTAGCAAATCCCTCTTTGGTTCTTTGGATTATCTTCGTGTGGATCACTGTTGGTTCGATTCTACTTTGAATCGATAGCGAATCCAAGTTAGAGACAAAGTGAAGGAGCCTTCAAACGTGTGTAAGATCTCTAGATCGATGAAGAGGGTGACAAGCTGACTATCACCCTTCTAACCACGGCCTCCCTCTATTCCAACACAACTGGGATAGGGAATTTGGCCAACTCCCTCATTCTCTCAGTAGATGAGAGTCAACTAACTTAGATGGGAATGAATGCTACGACCGACTGAGAAGTCTCATAGCAACTTTAGCTTAAATTTTTGTAGATTTTCAATCCTAAAGCATCCAAGGCATGAATCAATAGAGAAAGTGAGCAAAGGAAGCGAAGAAAAGGATTCTTGCAAGAAAAAAGTTAGTAAATCCAATTTTAGTTTTGATTTGAGCAATAATTGTGTAGATTGATTCTTGTATGTTTGTATGTGATTGTATGGTGAGAATTATTGGCTGTTTTAATGTTGAATGATGTTTAAAATTTCAGCCATGAGAAGTAATTCATGTGTATGTGGTGATTTGGTGGAATTATGGATGAAATTTGGAAGAATATTTGATGAAATTTTGAAGTGTTGAATCTAGCCAGATTTGAAGTTAAATTTAGTGAGTTTTTGCTCCAATTTTGGTGGATTTGGAGAGATGTGGAAGTGTGGCCAACTAAGTATTTGCATGTGCATGTGAATTGTTTGAAGAAAATTCAAAGAGAAATGCATGCATGAGTTTTTTAAATCTTACTGAAGAAATTGTTAGAGAAAGGAAATAATTGGAGTTGAAAGGTTATGTTAGGCTTAACTTTTAGTATTCAAGAGTGCATTTTGTTAAGCCAAAATTTAGAATATCACTTGGTCATGTTAGTTCAATGAGATAAATGGCTTTTAGTGCATGGTTCAAGTTACTTGAACCTTTAGTATTCCTTCAATAGCATATTTTATTTAGTTACTGAATTAGAAATTGTGAAACTTATGACTTTGGGAAAGTGTTAGAAGGGATTTACATGTTAAATTGTTACTTTGATATGGCATTGTTGATAGTAGAGAATGGTAGATTATGTCATGACATATCAATACGCCATAATAAATTCTCAAGTTTGTGTACTAGAATTTAGAAAGATCATCCAAATAATGGCTTGGCCAAATGAGTATATTGATGTTTCTTGTTTTGAGATTAATTACAAACAATATGTAATAAGTGATTTTATTGTATAAAGAATAGAAAAGCTTTCCCAAGTATAGATATCAAAAGAAACATCAATGAAATAGAAGTTTAGTTTATGTAGTAAATACATGACCATTTTAGAAATTGATTGGTATGAGTATAGTTTACATGCCTTATTATATATTACAAGCTATAGAATTGTGCTAGAAGATCCTGAGAATATGTTGTATTGGCGAAAAGTTTAGTTAAGAATGTTAGAAAGAAATTAGAATTTAGCCAAAGTATATATGTTGTGTCATATGTTAGATTGGATTTACAATGATTAATATGACAATATAGATTAATGTATAAAATGTAGAAAAAAGAAAAGAAGAAAGAAGGGCATGTATAACAATGTTGATGGTCATGTTAAGAGAATGAAAATTTATGGCATTAAGATTTGTATTTAGAAAGTTGTACAAGGCATGTTTGTTACATTAGAAAATATTAGAGACTAGAATTTGTGAGAGTTAATGTACTTTTGTACGTGTACATTTTACATAGCATGATAGAATTGAAGAATTACAGAATTACGTAGAAATTATAGAATCACGTACGTACACACGATGCATAGAATTCAGAAATAAAGAATAAAATAGAAAATGTTTAATTTAAGCGTGTTAGTAGAATAGAACCTTGGGCTTTCCAGAAAAGTATAGAAATAAAAGCCTTAGAATTAATAGAATACATGCCAGAGTCAGACATGTATTTTGGGATCATGCATAGACAGCATATAAATGCATGACATAGCATAGCATATATTTCAGAAATTTTAAAATTATTAGAAAATGTCTAGCTGGTTATGTTGCAGATTTACGAGCATGTTTTTAGAGGGTTGTTGTGATAGGGAACCTGTGAGCATTCGCTGCGTTTGTTAGTGGTGGCAGAGATGTAGAAGTTTCCCACATGCACGCCGCCATCAGTGAGTGGCCTCATAATATAAAACAGAATTGTACAGTCCGCTAGAATTGCATGTGGATGAGGACTGTACCCAGAAAAAATTTCATAATATGCTCACACGGCCAGGGTTCCAAATCCATGCCTTAGCCTAGTTCGATCGGCAAACCAGAACAGAATACAGAAAGAATTTCAGAAAGAAAGAAAAGAAGAATAAGAAATAGAAAATAGAAAGAATTTCAGAAAGAAAAAGAATTTATGAAAGAATTAGAAAAGAATTTTCAGAAAGAATACAAACATGATCATTTTCATATGCATCAGATGTTTTATCTACATTGCATCTTATGCATTTATGCATAGATTAAACAATTTATTTATTATTGCATGTCTGACTAGCCAAGAAAAAGAAAATATAATCCCATGAGAATAGAGAAGAAAAGAAAATAGAAGCCTACAAGAATAGAAAAGAAATTAGAGATATACAAGAAAAGAACATAAATTAGATATATGCTAGAAAAGAACAGAAATTAGAAACAGGACAAATAGCAAGAAAACTTAGTGATTTGTTGAGTAGAGAAAGAAACAGGAAGTTATAATCTAGTAGAGAAGAAAATAAAAAGATAAAGAATAACACAGCCCTAGAAGGATTTAGAAAGATTTGAGAAAAATAAAAGACTGCTAAGTAGTACGCCTGAGAATAAAGAGAGAAAGCAAGTAGAAATTTAGAAGCAGTATAGTGAAAACGGGGACAATGGAATAAGAGCATAACTAGATTTGGTTTACTTACTGAGCATTTATAGCTCACCTCATTGTTTTCCTTATTTTTGTAGGTATTAGATTGTAGTGGTCGAGAGCCGTCAAGCTGGCGAGAGGATAGCACACATAGTCTTAGTGAAGAAATTTAATGTGGGTTTTTATATGTGAGAAATAATATTTGTGTAATACTAGATTAAGGATACAAATTTTAGACGAACCCTCTTTGTAAACTAGCGATTCCCTAGATTCTCTCTATAGGATACTCAGTGAATACTTGCCTAGTGAGACATTACAGTAGATTGACTAACCGAGTATTCCTCCTGATAGAACGATGTAATGCTTTCTTTTTAGCTAGTATACTAGTAAAATAATCACTAAAACTCATTAAAAATATATATAAGAAAATACACATATATATACGAGTAATAAAGTATGAGCCCATATTTAATTTTTCTTTATATACAAATATTTACAAAATGTTCTCAAAAATAGCAACTTGACAGTATAGCCCATACCTTCCACTACGTGACGTTCCGAGTGACCACAACTCACCTATTACCTGCAAAATATTAAAAGCAATGGAGTGAGCACTAATGGCTCAGTAAGTAAACCCGCTATGCTACCCTTCTCTCTCCGTTGCTTAAATCCTGAATTTTCTTTCCTTCCAACTCATTTCCCAAGTATTCTCTATTCTTTCTCTGCTCTTCTCTCTGTTCTTTCCCTATTCTTTCTCTGTTTTGCTCTCTGTTTTCTAATTTATTCACTACCCATGATGATGAGCATGGTATTATGCATATTCATGATGCAAATGCATAAATTATGCATTTTCTTTTCTATTTTTCTTATTCTGTTTTCTGTTTCTATTTCTTTTTCTTTATTTCTTTCTTTCTTTTCTAGTCTTTCTTTCTTTTCTATTCTTTTTTCTTTTCTATTCTTTCTTTCTATTCTTGCCGATCGGACTCAATTGAGGCATGGATTTGGAGCCTTGGCCGTGTGAATGAATTCTCTAATGTTGGGTACAGTCCTCATCCACACACACTTCTAACGGACTGTACAATTCTTCTTTCTGAATTATGAGGCGGCTTCCTAAAGGCGGCGTGCATGTAGGACTATGTCACTCATGGCTCCCTATCGCAACAACCTTCTCTTCTTTTTATCTTTTATCTTTTTTTTTTTTTTTCACTCACACCCCCATTCTAACATATTCTCCATGAAATTTCGTTGCATTTCACTCCCCACTTTTCCTGCTAATTAAGGGTAGAATGGTCATTGTGCCCCAAAGGAAGAAAATATCTAAAACTCAATAAACTTTTTGGCCGTCCCATCGCCGTGGCGAAACACTCCCGCAGCTACTCCGTGGGCTGCAGCACCTTTTCGCCATGGCGAAGCTTCTTCTTCGCCCCGGCGAAGCCTGTAACTCCAAAATTCCTCAAGTCTTAAGCAATTCCAAGGCAATTACTCGCCATACCCACTACATCCATTCAACCAAAGACCAACCAAACAACATTAACAATATACCATCTTAAATAAGAGCAAAACAGTAAGTATTCATACAGCATACAACATAATCTACTACGTACCTCAAGTGGGGCGTTACAGTGACATAGCCCCACATGCACGCCGCCTTTAGTGAGCGGCCTTAGAATTCAGAAAGAAGAATTGTACAGTTTATTAGAAGTACGTGTGGATGAGGACTGTAGAGAATTCACTCACACGGCTAGGGCTCCAAATCCATGCCTCAACCAAGTCCGATCTGCAAGAAAAGAAAGAATAGAAAAGAAAGAAAGAATAGAATGAAAGAAAGAAAGAAAGAATAGAAAGAAAAACTAGAAAATAAAGAAACAGAAACAGAAAACACAATAAGAAAAATAGATAAGAAAATGTATAATCTATGCATTTGTGCATTTGCATCATGAATATGCATAATACCATGCTCATTATCGTGAGTGGTGAAAAATTAGAAAATTTAAAGAAAAATAGAGAGCAAAACAAAGAAAGAATGAGAAAGAATAGAGAATGAACAGAGAGAAGAACAGAGGAAGAATAGAGAATAATCGGGAAATGAAATGTAAGGAAAAGAAAATTCAGAATTTAAGCAACAGAGAGAGAAGGGTAGCATAGCGGGTTTACTTACTGAGCAATTAGTGCTCACTCCGTTGTTTTTAATGTTTTTGCAGGTAATCGGTGAGTTGCGGTCACTCGGAACGTCATGCGGTGGAAGGGTTGGGCTACACTGTCAAGTTGCTATTTTAAGTATATTTTGTAAATATTTGTATATAAAGAAAAATTAAATATGGGCCCCATACTTTCTTACTCGTTCATATGTGTATTTTCTTATATATATTTTTAATGAGTTTTACTGATTATTTTACGAGTATACTAGCTAGAAAGAAAGTATTACAGGATGGAATGGCTAGGGTTTAGTTTATTGAAACCTTATAACTAAATAATATATGTATATTCCCATTTTGCCCTTGCACTTTTATAATAATTTCAATTATGCCATATGTGCATTTACCGATATACCCTCACTTTCAATAGATTTAACACACGCTCTTGGTCATATCACTCCCCACTTTTTCATCTAGTTGTGAGTGAAAAGACCATTTTACCCTTATTCTTTAATTTCTTTCTATTACTTTACAAACACGTATTTATCTCGGCATCACATCACGTGTATTGTTGATAAGAATGCAAAATGTCATATTTACCCCCCTTAATGTCTAGTATTTTATACTTATTTGTTGCCTAAATGTACTCATTATTATTCTATTTTGATTTAGGATGCAAATGGAGGCGTTAAATGCAAAACAGAACTAATTAGGTGAATTCGGATAGTTTTGACATTGCTTCGTAATCTGGGCATAACTCTTTCATCCCAGCTCAAATTGAGATGATTCAAAATGCTGTGGAACCCTAAGAAAGAGATCTACAACTTTCATGTTTTGAGTTTGGAGATATACTCACTTCATCAAGGTTTTAATTGGGATTGAAATTGAATCACCTGCACTATTGACGTTCTGGAACATTCCGCCTTGTCATGCAATTCAAATAGGTAGTTTATTATTGGAAGATTTGAAGACCTGTTGCACGCAAGTTACAGTTGGACACACCACTTTCCTATTTTATTTTAGGACTTTATTTTATTTTCAATTAATTAGAATCAGATTAGGATAGATGTTATTTTAGGATATTAGAATATTTTGAGGAGATTTAGTAGAATTCAAATACTTGAATTAGATATCTTTAAGAGGAGAGAGAGATCAGATTGGAAAAAAACACACACGCCTCTCTTTCTGTCTTCTGGAATTTGTTTTTCTTTTGAGTTTTTCATGGCCATGAGCGGCTAAACTTTCATAACTTGGTCGAAGGAAACGGAGACCTCGGAATCAATAAAACTATGAGATCTATCTATTTTTAGTGTTCAATATATGCTCTAAGTATTAGATGTTCTTCTATGCTTATTTTCATGATTGTTTCATTTAATTACTGGGAGGCCTACTAGTTTATTATTTGTTGCAATCTACTGCTAAGTTAGATATCAAATCCGTAATTGTTTGATCCCTTTAACTTGTGAAGTAATTAAGGTTTAAGAGTCTGCTGCGTCAGGAATTATTAAGTCTTAAGAAGAACATTTGACTGAATTAAATACAATCGCTTGTGTTTGTATTGTTCAGCTTCATCGATCTCTCTAGGTCTTAAGGCTGCCACTAGATTAAATCTTTAGCGCTTGTCTAGGGTTGTTTAGTAGTAAGATTAATTAGATCGCTTGTTTCCTAATTAATTACAACTAAGAAGAAATAGGAAAATAGTTCCAACGGTGAATACTCAAAGTAAGAATTGATTTTTTTTTGCATCAATGATCAGTTGTAAGATTCTGATGGTGGATGTTGACTTAGACCAAGTTTCGTTATTTTTATTGATTTCAGTAATGTAGGTTGAATTTCTTTTCCTGAAATTGTTTCTGTTTTTACTCAAATCCCCCCCATACTGGTTCACGTAACATAAAACTCGGCTAGACACTCTCCGTGGGAAGATCCCTACTCACACTACTACGTGTATTTTTAGGGTTTTAATTCTGGGTGCCTACGACAGCACACCAATTGTCTATAACCTTTCTACCACTCTATTCCCATGGCTAGCACACTTAATACATTATATTTATCATACTCACTTTTCACTTGAACATGTGATTCTGCGTGAAATGACCATTCTGCCTCTATTGAAACTTTTATGGAATTCCTTTATAAAACTAGTTAAATATATTCACTATGACTATAAAATAATATTTACCATATTTCTGAAGGTGCATATGTTAAAGGCCTAGTGGCTGAGTCGACAAGATCGATTGAAGGTGTATGTATGTAAATACTTAGGTTTTTCCCCGAATAGTACTTTTATTGATTAAAACATAAATGCCCTAAGGCATGGTTTGACTAAGCCGACTGACAGTGAAGGGGGTGGACAGTCCCAGTTATCCCTTTGAATTTAATGAAAATGGAGCTAAGCCGTGGCCTATTGGAAGTGATAGCGCTTGAGATTGATGGCGTTCCAACTGTTGCTGATGTCTTTGCCCTCTAGAGATTGAAGTCTGTAGGCGTCCTTACCCACTACTTTGATGATCTTGTATAGCCCCTCCCAAGTAAGGTTGAGTTTGCCAACATTGATCTCCTTAATGTTCTAGAAGACTTTGTGAAGGACCCAATCACCCTTTTTGAATGTTCTCATTCAGACATTGTGGTTCTGATGCATCTATATACTTGTTATTAATTGTAATGCTTTCTTTCTAACAAGTATACTCTTAAAATAATCACTAAAACTCATTAAAAATATATATAAGAAAATACACACACACATATATATATATATATATATGAATAATAAAGTATGGGCCCATATTTAATTTTTCTTTATAAACAAATATTTACAAAATGTTCTCAAAAATAGCAACTTGACAGTGTAGCTCGACCCTTCCACTGCGTGACGTTCCGAGCGACCGCAACTCACCTATTACNACCATTTTACCCTTAATGCAAGTTTAAGGCATTTTCTTCACATTTTCCTTAAAATAACCTTAGCAAAAATCAACTAAAGGCATAAGAACATAAATTAAATTACGTAGCTTCATGTGGGCATTACATAACACATATATATGCATAAAGAAAAATCTCTAAACAACATAACTTAAATCATACTTACGGTAGGATTTACTTACCTTTGATATGAGCAATCCAACCCTTTTAAGGATCTTCTTTGATCAAACTCTCTTCCTCTTAAATCCTATGAGCACAAACCATCAAAATTCAACACTTTAAAAATTAAAAATCACTTCTTAGTGCAAGGATCTTATCTAAAGATGCTTGGGATTAAAAAACCACTCAAAAATACCCAAAATCTATGAATTTCTTTTGAAAAAGAAGTGAAGAAATTGAGAGGATTTGGAGGAGAAGGTGCCGTGAAAATGGGTTGAAGAGTGGCTAGGGTTTCACTCTTCAATCCTTGATATAACATAAAATTATATATTAGTTTCCCATTTCGCCCTTGCACTTTCTTTAAAATTCCATCTATGTCCCTTAGTCAATTACCATAATGCCCTCATTTTATTGCATTCTTCATGAAATTCTATCTTTTCACTCCCCACAATTTCAACTAATTTTGTGTGAAAGGACCATTTTACCCTTAATGCAAGTTTAAGGCATTTTCTTCAACATTTTCTCAAAATTACTTTAGCAAAAATCAACTAAAGGCATAAGACCATAAATTAAATTATGTACCTCCATGTGGGCGTTACAATTCTCCCCCTCTTATAAGAATTTCGTCCCCAAAATTCAAACAAGCAACTCCGGGTAACGGTTCTGCATATCTTGCTCCACCTCCCAAGTAGCTTCTTTAGCTTTATGACTTCTCCAGAGGACTTTCACTAAAGGGATACTCTTATTTCGGAGCTCTGATGAGAATGCAAAATGTCATATTTACCCCCCTTAATGTTTAGTCTTTTATACGTATTTGTTGCCTAATTGTACTCATTATTACTCTATTTTGATTTAGGATGCAAATGGAGGTGTTAATTGCAAAACGGAACTAATTAAGTGAATTCGGACAGTTTCGCCACTGCTTCGTAATCTGGGCATAAATCTCTCATCCGAGCTCTGATTGAGATGATTAAAAATTCTGTGGAACCATAAGAAAGAGATCTACAACTTTCATGTTTTGAGTTTGGAGAGATACTCTCTGAATCAAGGTTTTAATCGGGCTTGAAGTTGACGCATCTGCACTGCCAACGTTCTGGAACGTTCTGACTTGTCATGCAAGTCAGTCTATTATTGGACGTTTTGAAGACATGCTGCACGAAAGTTACAGTTGGAAACACCACTTTCCTATTTTATTTTAGGAATTTATTTTATTTCCAATTAATTAGATTAGGATAAATGTTATTTTAGGATAGTAGAATAATTTTTAGGAGATTTAGTGGAATTCAAATACTTGAATTGGATATGTTTAAAAGGAGAGAGAGATCAGATTGAGGAAACACACCACGCCTCTCTCTCTCTTTTCTTCTCTGGAATTTTCTTTCTTTTTGGAGTTTTTGTTTATGGTCATGAGCTGCTAAACTTTTGTAACTTGGTCGAAGGAAACGGAGACCTTGGAATCAACCAACTGTGAGATCTAATCTATTTTATTTTAGTGTTCAATTTTCGTGTTTGAGTATTGAATGTTATTCTGTGCATATCTTCATGATTGATGCATTTAATTACTAGGAGGCCTACTAGTGGATTATTTGTTGCAATCTACTGCTAAGTTTGATATCAAATCTGTAATTGTTTGATCCCTCTAACTTGTGAAGCAATTAGGGTTAATAATTTACTGCGTCAGGAATTAGTAATCTTAAGAAGAACACTCAACTAAATTAAATACAACCGCTTGAGTTTGTGTTGTTTAGCTTCATCGATTTCTATAATTCTTAAGGCTGCCACTAGATTAAATCTTGAGCACTTGTCTAGGGCTGTTTAGTGGTAAGATTAATTAAGATCGCTTGTTTCTTAATTAATTACAATTAAGGAGAGATAGGAAAATAGTTCCAACAGTGAATATTCAGGTATGAATTGATTTAATTTTGCATCAATGATCAGTTGTAAGATTCCGATGGTGGATGTTGACTGAGACCAAGTTTCGTTGTATTAATTGATTTCGATTTGAATTGCCATTTTTTTTTTTTTTTTGCTAAGATTGTTTTCTGTTTTACTCAAAAACCCCCAGCCTTGTTCACATCATTGAAAATTCGGCTAGACACTCTTCGTGGGATCGACCCTTGCTTACCTTGTTTACAGTTCAGTAGTTAGGTTAGGAAGGTTTTTAATCTTGGTTGCCTATGACAGCACACCAAGCTCTTTAATCTTTCTGTCCAATATCTGAACTGGACGCTCCTCATACACAAGATTTTCTTCTAAGTCCACATCTTCTACACTTAATATATGGGAGGGATCACTTACATATTTTCGAAGCATCGAGACATGAAATACATTGTGTACTCTGTCCATGATGGGTGGTAGAGCCAACCTATAGGCTACCTTTCGCACTCGCTGTAATACTTCAAATGGACCAATGTATCTTGGTGCTACCTTTCCCTTGCTACCAAAACACATCACCCGTTTGTAGGGGGCAACTCTTAGAAACACTTTATCACCCACTTCGAATTCAACATCTTTTCTTTTCAAGTCTGTATAACTTTTCTTCCTGTCTTGGGCTTGTTTCATTCTACCTCTGATTAACTTGACATTTTCTATCATTTTCTCAGTTACTTCTGGCCCAAGAGTTGTATTCAACTCATCTTTCTCGCCTATCTCATCCCAATATAGTGGAGATGTACAATGTCTACCATATAAGGCCTCGTAAGGAGCCATCTTAATTGTAAACTGATAGCTATTATTATAAGCAAACTCCACCAAGGGTAACATCTCATGCCAGGACATTCTATAATCCATGCAACAAGCCCTCAACATATCCTAAAGTATCTAATTCGTTCTCTCTGTCTAGCCATCTGTTTGAGGATGGTAGGCGGTACTAAAAGCCAATCTGGTACCCAAGTTCCTTTGTAAACTAGTCCAAAAAGCTAAAACAAATCTGGAATCTCTATCTGATACTATTGTCTTGGGTACTCCATGCAGTCTCACTATCTCTTTAATGTAAATCTGGGCCAATTGATCCGAAGTAGTGCTCTCTTTTACTGGAAGAAAATGGGCTGACTTGGTCAATCTGTCTACTATCACCCATATAGCATTAAACCCTTTCTGCACTCTAGGGGAGACCTGTAATAAAATCCATCGAAATACTCTCCCATTTCCATTCAAGAATACTAAGCGGCTGAAGTAACCCAGATGGCCTTTGGTGTTCTGCTTTCACTTGTTAACAAACTAGACACTTAGCTACAAAATCTCCAATATCTTTTTTCATACCTGGCCACAAATAGCCTTTCTTTAAGTCTTGATACATCTTGGTTGCTCAAGGATGAGCAGTGTATGGTGTGTCATGAGCCTCCGTAAGAATTCTCTTCTTTAACTCATCATCTTGAGGAATGCACAAACGACTCCTGGAATGAAAGACACCATCTAACAGATGGAACTCTGGTATCTTACTTAAGCACTTGTTGACTTATTTTCTAACATGATAGCTTGTTGACTTATTTTCTAGCATGATAGCTTGCTTTTCTCTGATTTCTTCCAGTAAAGTAGACTGAACCTCTAACCTGGCAATCCTTCCTGGTATGACCTCAATCTATTCTTTGCACAATTCTTCTATTAATTCTTTCTGCCTTGTGAGTCAGGACAAGTAAGCTTTTCTACTTAAGGCGTCGGCTACTACCTTGGTTTTCCCCGGCTGATACTTAATTTCACAATTATAATCTTTAACCAGCTCTAACCATCTCCTCTGTCTCATATTCAGCTCTCTTTGGGTTAAGAAATACTTCAAGCTTTTATGACCTGAATATATGTCCTAGAATGGTAGAACCGTGACGAGGTATCAAGTGTTTCAAATCTTGATAGTGAGAACCCTATGAGCACATATGGTGGCCATTCTAGAAACGTCCATAGCCCCACTATTATTCTGAAGTAAGGGCATAGATAATACGATAAGGCTATCATAGTGTTGGACGACCTTGTCGAAAGGCAGTGACTGATCTCACTTGTCAAGGTTGTTTGGTGACAACCTGGTGCAACACATGGGTGCTTGCTATAGGGGAATACACCGCAGCAAGTTCACTGGACTGACCCACTAGAGGATTCCATATGGATGGTAACCCTAGTGTCTATGGAACAAATCCTCTAATGAATGGTGGTGCATATGATCCTTAGACTTAAGATCACCGGAGCGCCTTGTGCACCGATTGGTGTAGTTTGACACTAGCCTAACGCAGTTCTTTTCAGAGTTATCAATACGGTGGTGATTGGCTACATCGAGGAGTGTATCAAGACTATGGTGGATAGACAGAGGATTTATCACTCCCGGGTATGGGAGAAGTTATCTCACGGCGCAATTCAGTAGATGGCTATGACACTAAAACTGTGGCCACAGTGGGATTGAGTTGTTGCTCTATCCAATTTATAATACGGGTCATTGGTCCAGAAACTGAATACATAATATCGAGAGTAACCGAAGGTTGACACTATTTCTATGACTTCGTCTCATCGAGATAACGTATGATGAAAGGAACGAATTGCACAGTAACCATATCGTTGACAGGTAGCTACTTTGCTGAATCCGAATCTATCAGGTGGCCATGATGCCTTGCTAGGGGCCAACCTTGGTCTGTGTATTAGTGAGACGATTAATTGGTGTTAATCGCGATACTATACACTATCGGTATGATGAGGAGCCTATGGATCACACACATAGAAGATAATTTAAGACTCAGGAAGTAAGAAGGGCATTGTCGTCTTTTTAGGCGAAAAGGTATTTTGGTAATTTCACAGTGCAATTAAATTTGCTGAGGTCATAGCCTTTTATTTAATTTGTTAGAAAAATTAAATAAGTGAAATTACGTTTAAATATGTGTTAGCATATATTTAAATAAATTATCATTATTGTTAAATATTAATATATAAATATTAATTGATTTTAATTGAGATAATGATAAATTAAAATAAATATCTAATTGGGAGTGTTTGGAAACAAGTGGTGTTTGGGTTGGAGCCCAAGCCTATTCCATATGGGAATAGGGCAATTAAATTTTACTACAAAAGAAAAAGGTTAATTGAAAAAGTAAGTGTTTTTTTTTTCATTCATTCACTTTTCATTAAAAAGAGAAAACACACGGCCCCCAAAACTCTCTCCCATGCCAGTTTTGTTTTTGATTGAAAAATCAAGTACCTTTCATTTCTTCTTGTTTCTTAAGGCTAAAGAGGATCTAGTAAATCCCTCTTTAGTTCCTTGCGATTGTCTTCGTGTGGACTACGTCGGTTCGATCCTACACTTGGGTCGGTAGCAAAATACATTCAGAGACAACTTGGAGGAGCCTCCAAATTTGCGTATGATTTCTTAAACTCTAGATTAATTTTCTGCTGATTCTTATTTTGATATAAACTGTAAATTTGTGCCCTAATCTTGGTTCTATGGAATGATCCGTATTGTTAAAAGTTTTTGTTTTCCGCTGCGTAAATGGATCACTTCCTAATAGGGCATAACCCCAGAATGATGTAGGTAGATCGCTAGACCTCATCATGGACCTAACCATATCAAGTAAGGTTCTATTCCTCCTTTCAGACACTCCATTGTGTTAGGGTGTATATGGAGGGGTGAATTGTGATACTATCCCACATTCCTTCAGGTATTCAGAAAACCCTGAGCTTAAGTATTCACCTCCTCGATTCGATCGAAGAGCTTTAATACTTTTGCTCTATACTTCATTCTTGAATTCTTTGAATTTATCAAAGGCTTCAGATTTATATCTCATAAAGTAGACATAACCATATCTACTGAAATCATCAGTAAATGTAATGAAGTATGAATATCCACCTTTAGCTTCAATTGTTAGTGGACCACATATATCACTATGGATAATGCCTAACCATTCAATAGCCCTTTCACATTTTCCTGTGAAAGGAGACTTGGTCATCTTGCCTAAAAGACATGATTCGCATACTTCTAATGACTGAAAGTCAAAAGGGTCCAAAACTCCATCTCTTTGAAGTTTTGCAATGCGAGTGTGATAATCATGACCCAATCTACAATGCCAGAGATATGTCTGGTTTCGATCGCTATTTTTAGCTCTCTTGGTTTCAATATTGAGAATATCCTTATTATTTAAATCAAGAACATATAACCTTGCAATTCCAAATAGAATATCATTCAAACTAAAGGACAACAATCCATTGGAAATCTCAAAATGATATCCTATGTTATCCAAAACAGATACTGAAATAATATTTCTGGAAATAGAAGGTACGTAATAACAGTTATGAAGTTATAACAACAAGCCCGAAGGCAAAGATAACCAATAAGTTCCTACAGCCAATGCAGCTACATGTGCTCAATTTCTAACTCGTAGGTCCACTTCTCCCTTGGCGAGCAATCTACTCTGCCTTAGTCCCTGCACATTAGTGCAAATATGAGTACCACATCCTGTGTCAATGACCCAAGATGTTGAAGGAGAGAAGTTAATCTCAATCATGAATATACCTGAAGTTGAAGCCTTTAACTTCTTCTTACTGGCATGGAAAGCCTTGCAGTGCTTTCTCCAATGGCTAGGCTTGCCACAATAGAAGCAAATTACTTTCCTGCTCTTCCTAATGCCACTCTTAGGCTTAAGAGCACCCTGTCCTTTGGGCTTGGACTGGGGTTTGGCCTTGGTCTTACCCTTACCCTTGCCCGTACTCTTCCTTTACTGGCAGCAACCAGTAAAATAGGTTTGGACTTTTTCATGTCCTACTCTGCAGTCCTCAGCATGTTCAGAAGCTCTGACAGAGGTTTCACCATCGTGTTCATGTTGAAATTCATGATAAACGGTGCAAAAGAATCAGGTAAGGATTAGAGAATTAAATCCATTTGTAATTCTGCATCCGTCCCGAACTCCAAAGTCTCAAGCCTCTCTATGTGCTCTATCATCTTGAGCACATATGGGCCAACTTCGATTCCATAGTACCTCTCATGTCGAGCATTTCCTTCAAAAAGCTCCTTGAGGTACATAATAATGGCAGCAACGCCCATATTCTCATGCTGCTTTTGCAGCTCAGGTGTCATTGATGCTAACTTCAGGCATTGTACGCCATTAGCATCATCAAGGAACTTTTGA